>NW_020539099.1:0-25116 GCF_003426905.1 Ctenocephalides felis
ATTTGCATGCATCATGTGTAGGAAAAGTACAAGATGCTAAATATTAAAGAAAAGATGAATCATTGAGTTATTGGTCTCAGGTAATAATTTGATTTATGGAATGATACATATTTTTGAATCACATTGTTATTAATTTTATATATATAAAATACATATAAATAAAGTGTAACAATATGAAGTGAGTGTCTAGATACAAATGTCTCCATTGGAAAGATTTGTTGTGACCGATTCTTAATTTTTAATAACTTTCCGAAGAAGAAAAATCCGATTTGCTTATTTTATGTTATCTCGACGTTTCAAGCGATTCTGAATCGAATGAGTGTGTGTGTATGTATGTATGTATGTATGTGTGTATGTGTACGTGAGACGATTTTTTACCTTTCGTCGACGTTTTCTCAAGAACGGCCAAACTGATTTCAAACATTTAAAAGCCATTCAATGTATCTCGATGAGGAAGGACTAGCGGTTCACAATTCTGCGTGACAATCGGCCGACCCATTTCTTTGTAATTACCAAAAATGTGTAAAATTTTTTGTCCACGTTTTCTTTAACTCACAATTCTAAATCACCACAATTTGAATTTTAAAAATTCAAAAACCGTTTGAAAGATATTGGTTGGGAATCGCGCTGATTAGTTTTTGATAAAGATCGGCTGGCTCGTGTTTTTGTAATTAACTTTTAAAAAATGTTACTTGATAATTGTCAAAAATTTTAACTGTGAGTTTTACTCAGCTCACAGATCTGCCCTAGAGCAGTACTACCTATTGTATATTTAAATTTATATTTATCAACAGGTACATAGCAATTCTAAACACAGTACAACTGAACGTCAAATGACTAGTGGCAAAGGACCAAAAGAGGAATATGTTCAGACTAATGTGTATGAAGAATGCATATCAACACAGCTTCAAGGAATTATCATTTTTCCTAAGGTATATAGATTGAATGCCACTAAACCTCACACAAGCGACTCTTAATCGAAAGTTAAATAAATACTAGTGATAGTATGAATTTTGAAATTTAGAGCTTTTTTTTTTGTCTTTTTGCTATAATAATGATCACTATAATTTCATTACTCATATATTCTACTATATTCTATAGTTTTCTTTCAAGTATCATTAAGAAAATTTTAAATTAAAACTTGTATCTTATTATTAGAATAATCATTTAATTTAATTGCTTGATTTATGCTGATGAAGTTCAAGCGCAAAATAAATATTAAGTAAATAATGCTGCTATTAATTATTGAATCTATTAAATTAATCATGTTTTAATTTATTATTTCTTTTTTGAATCATAATTATTAACTATTTCAAGATTTGTGTACATTATATGCCAACATGTATATCTGTATGTATATACATGCATATACATAATATATTGTTGTATAGTCTTGGATTTGATGTTGATATATATTATTTATCCATATGTTTCGACTAGCATCTTAGCCTTCATCAACTGAATGTAACGCCCAATTTTTAAACTCAAATAAAATATATATAAATATATATATATTTTTATTTTATGTCTATATATGTATATATGTATATATATAATTATATATATATATATATATATATATATATATATATAAGGATATAATAATTACATGCAAAATTACATTGAACTTTTTTTAACAGAATTTTATAATATAAAACCAAGTGATTTTGAAATCTTTTTCTATTTTGTTGCCAGATAAATATTACCATATTTCAAACATCAGTAGTTGAAGAACTGATTTCCTTCGCAGCTCTAGATAATATACAGGATTTGACTTGTGCTTCTCTATTAGCAGTTTGTTTTGAAAGCGTAACGCTAAGGTGTCACATTGGCAAGCAGGTGAACTTACATTGTATAGCTTGTTATTTTTATTTTTATAATAATTTTTGTATATCTCTACTTATATATTTCTTTTTCATTGGAATCAATTTATTTTGCCCAGCCTTATGCAAATTAATATATGAATAAAATATTTTTTTTGATTGATATAAATACAATAAATATTTCATAGTTATGTGTAAATTGCATTCCAATATGCAGTGTAGATATTTAGAGTGCAGAATCTTTAAAAGTTAGTCTTATATTATTTTTAGGCGAAAGAAGTCGTACAGACTTTAAGTAGACCAACTGCTCCAAATCGGGGATTGAAGAAAGTTACGGGGTTAATGCGAGGTCCGCGCGCCTTTATATCTGGGAATCTGCCCAGTAGAGCGAGTCAAGATGCTCTACCAAGTGAGCCAGACTATATTGAAACATCCGAAATGCAGCAAGAAGAATTACTTGTTACACTAAATGTTGGTGGGTAAAACCCTTTATTAACTTCGCGAAGGAGAAGTTTGTTTTCATCAAAAAATCCGATTTGCTAATTTTATGTTTTCTCGACGTTTCAAGCCATTCTGAATCGAATGAGATTAAATTTGGAAAAAGTATATGTGTGTGTGTGTGTGTGAACAGATTTTTTGCCGTAAATCGACGTTTTCTCAAAAACGGCTGGACTGATTTCAAAAATTTAAAAGCCATTCGATGTATCTCAATGAGGATTATTGTTTGTCACTTTTGTTGCGACGATCGGCCAAGCCGTTTCCTTATAAATAGCAGAAAAGTGAAAAATTTTTCGTCCACGTTTTAGCCCGCAATTCTGAATCGATTTTGAAAATTCAATTTTTTGAAAGATATTGGTTGGGAATCGTGCTGATTAGTTTTTGGTAGAGATCGGCCGGACCGTTTTCTTGTAATAACGTGTTAAAAATTTTTTTTCGACGATTTTTATTATTATTTTTTTGACGGTAGATACCATAGTCTTATAGATCATACTAAAATATTACGGCTCTACGACAAGTCGTTTAATTTTTAAAATTCGTCAAAGTTTGCAAAAATTAGTATCATTTTTTTGGCATTTGTCAAAATTAGACCTTTGATCGACGTTTTCTCAAAAACACCTGAACCGATTTCAGAAATTTAAAAGCCATTCGATGTATCTCAATGAGCACTATCGTTCATCAGTTTTGTGCGACGAACTGCCAAGCCGTTTCTTTGTAATTTGGAAAAAAGTGGTAAACCTTTCGTCCACATTTAAGCTCATACTACCGAATCGATTTTAAAAAATCAAAAACTGTTCGAAAGATATTAGTTGGGAATAATACTGATTAGTTTTAGGTGAAAATCTACCGAACCGTTTTCTTGTAATTAACTGTTGAAAAAGCCGAATTTTATGGAACTTTTTTTTGGTGTTATATATCATAGAACTTACTGAAATATTACGGCCTTACGACAAGTAGTTTAATTTTAAAAATTCATCAAAGTTTGAGAAAATGAGTAGTTTTTTGACGTTTGTTAAAATTAAAATTACACTATTTACTTGGTATAACAATAGAGTACTTGGTTTTAATGAACATACTAAATCATTAAAGCCCTACGGAAACTGGTTCAATTATAAAAATTCTTGATTTTTGAAAATTTGCTTTTAGAAAATACTCCGAGTTAACATGTTTGTTATGTCACTCATATGTAACTCATTATGTAACTGTGTATGATGTTATGTTTCTCATAAGTTAATTTATTTTTTTATTAATTAAATCAATTATTTATACATTTCGGGAAGTTCATGTAACTTGCCTCAAGGCAAAATACCAATGCCAACTAGTTTATTTTTATGTCTATATTGATAAAACAATTGTAATACTTTTATTACATAGTTTAGTATATTATAACTTTATATCATGCATAAATGTTGCTTTTATTTTTAATATCGATATAGGAGTATAGCTGAAACATGTGGATTGCACTTCGTTTTTTTATTGTTTGGTTCTATATATATATATATATATATATATATATATATATATATATATATATATATATATATATATATATAGTTAAATTTGGATCTTCAGAATACATTTGCTTTATTTGATTTCTTTATTGGTAAATTTGTTGTTTTTTTTTTGCACATCATAGTTTCTACAACTTTTAATAAATTGTTTTCCAGGAAGAATACATACACAGCTTAGACGTTTACGGAATGAGAGTTCGATTTTAAAGGATGCGATTATTACGTCAATTCCTTCACATTGCTCTCGCGTTTTATTCACATGCGTGAGGATATCATCTGCTGTTCCTTCATCAGTGTTCTATCAGCAAATGAATCAAGCTGAAAATACTCCTGTAAATATGTCTTTTTTATATTGTTCTGTACTTTTATTTAAAAGTTTTTTTTATATTGTAGTTGAAAACATTTGCCACTGACATTGGAAGTTCTAATGGTAACTTATTGGACAATTCAATGGGGTTTATAATGTTTGAATGTGGTTTGGAAGGTGTTTCTATTAAGGTATATGTTACTTTATTATAATAGTATATGGATATTTTTAAATCTATGTAATATTCTACATTTCAAAAAGAATAGTATATTTTAATTTATTATGTGTCATTTAGTGCATGCAAGATATATCCACTGAAAGTATTGACACTAAACTTTGTTGACTATGTTGACTATATTTTTACCATTATTTTTGTTCACTTTTATTTTTTTTTATTTAAATGAAAATGCATCCTCAGGGGATATTTTACTTTGCACGTTAATTTGCATTTAGTTTTATATATATATTGTGTACAATATTTATTTTTTCAGATTGTGAAACGATCCCAGCGTGACAATAATGAAAATGGTCAAAACGGTAATAAAAGCAGGGAAAGTGAAGTATTTTATGATGATTCAGTACACTCAAAACAGAGTACTGATAATACTAAGTTAGAGAACATTTCAAGTAGCACTCCAATGCCTGAACAGAAGTCTTATCACAATGGCCAATTAAGCACGGCTCCTACTCCAACAAGTTACAGGAAGAACACTATGAATAGTATTGGATTTGAAATACCTAATAATCAAAATAGTACTGTATTAAAAGGTATCACTATTATGATGGTATATTACACACAAAGATTATTTTAATAATTTTAATTTTGAAATATGTCAGAATAAATCTTCAGGATTGTATCTCTTATTTATTATAAAATCTTTATTATTTTCACACATTTCAATATATTATCTTACGTATTCAGTGGACTGCAAATTGAAAGAAACAGATTATAAAATAACTAAACCATGAAATAAAACATAAAACAACAATAAAACAAATATATACAGAAGTAATATGGTGTAAAGACTTACATCTTAAAATCGTTTTTTTTTTCCTGACAAAAAATGGTTTAGTAATGCTATTGTGAATTATTATTATCGTTGAATAATTAGGAACATTCCAATTTCCATGTAAGTCTTTACACTATATTACTATTTATTTATGTTTTATTGTCACATTGTTTAGTTATTTTATATTCTGTTTCTTTCAATTTGTAGTCCACTAAAGATGACATACGATAATATATGAAATAATAAACATATGGAAATAATGAAGATTTTATAAATTTCTCTGATTTGTATTTGGTGTATTGCCTTGAAGATTTAATCTCACATATTTCAACATCAAAATTATTGAAATAATGAAACATATATATCTGAATTATAACATAAATATCTATAATTGTATTATAAAATCCACAAATGAAAACTTCTACATAAAAATGAATACTTCTACATAAAAAATTATAGTTTTACTTTTTTGTAATCGAATTTTATTTTCATACATTTGATAGATGACAATGGAAAAACTTCATCATGTGTGATTGAATTCAAGACGGTATGGTTTAACTTTGCTGCACCACCCAGAGCACCTATTACTAGAAAGCTAGACTTTACTAGGTAAATACTACTTAGTTCTTATATAATATTATTATTATTGTTTTGTATTTTACACAACATGTTTTTAGATTGGATTGGAATCTTCTAAGTACTGCTTCTTCAGCTATCAATGCCTGGATGAATCCAAGTAATAGATTTTTTATAAAAACAATGACTATGTGCAAATCTATGTATAGACGCAGAACTGCTGTAGTAGTTTGTCTCATGGCTGATGCTCTTGATGTTCCTTCTATACATATTCCCGTTAAGGTACACACACACATTTATATATATATATATATATATATATATATATATTATATATATATATGTCATAAAATTTTGTGATATGAGTGGAACGAATATTAAATGTTAAATATGAACAATACAACACTCAGATTTTTAACACACACTTTATCTAATAATTACAGGCGTTTCGAGACCATGGTATGCCTCATCTTCAGTGTAATTTCAAAAACAACCTTTTTTTTAGTAAAGAGTCAAGCATTGCAAGGAATAGTTGGTGTTTTTTGTTTATTAAAAATTAAATGTAATTTAAATAAAATATTAAAGAATGTGTAGTATATAAGTAACTGTTTTTGAAATTATACTGAAGATGGGGCATGCCATGGTCTCGAAACGTCTGTAATTATTAATTAAAGTGTGTCTTAAAAATCTGAGTGTTGTATTGCTCATATTTAACATTTCATATATAAGCAATTTCAGACATCCATACAATTATTACAAAGCTAATTAATGGTAATAATTAAAGTGTTATTGGAAGTAACTGTTGTGTTAAATTGATGCTCTGATTACTTAATTCTTTTGGTATTACTTATGAATATTACTATTTGGTAATATGTGTATGAACTGAAAAAATTATCACTATTTAAATATGTAATATATTATTTTTTAGCTAATTCTATTTGAAGTTTTAGTTGTTTTATTTATGATATATTTCTGAATTACTATATTATAACCTACTCTTCCTAATTCCTGACCTATCCTTGCTTCCATTGCAGATTCGCTCCATTTCACACAGGCCTTTTCCAGTACATCATCACAATCAATTTTATTTTATTAGAAGATATCGATTGGTATTATAATAATATTAAATAAAAATAATATAAAATATTGTTCATAGTTAATAGGTTTATATATATATATATATATATATATATTTCATGTTTATATATTTATTTCATTTTCCATTTGATTAAAAGATTGGTGCCTCACAAATTCATTTATTTTTTTAATTTAGAGCCGATATGGTAAACTAACACCACTTGCAAAAACTTTGCAAGAAGATCCGTCTTGTCAGTTGTGCTGTGTTTTGCAAAAATATGTGCTTCTTGGCGAAGTTAAAGCTGTTGAAAACAATCTGAGAGAATCAGAATTACCTTTGCTGTCTACACTCAGAGAAGTATGTAATATATGCGCACTAATTTACATAGAGAAAATATTGTTGTTCATCAATAAAATATGTAATCTATTTAAATTTTTCAAATTTTAGGGCGTGATTGTATTAAGTCGACAGTGGAAAAATGTTTTATATACTCCATTACTACTTGAACATAAATATAAAACTAAATTAGTACGACCTATTAATATTACAATCTCTATGCCTGAGACTGATGAGGTAACTATTTGATACAAAGTATTTATTATTATTTTCTTTATTTACTTTGAAAATGATAATGCTTTGATTTTAAAACAAGTAATTTTGTAGCAATATTAATAGTTAAAATTTACTTTTGTGCCCATATATAAAAAAATTGCAATTATCATAAATAGAAATTTACATGCTAAATTTCAGGAAAATTTGTTCGTTGATGAGACTGAAGTCGAAGGTACAGAAATGACAGATGAATGTGCTACTTTACTCAATAATAATAAATCTAAATATGGTAACACCATTTATATTATTTTTAAATCATAGAAATTTTACATATATGTATATATATATATATATATATATATATATATATATATAATTTTTTGAACTTATATTTCTACAATTCAAACTTTTTATAGTAATGAAAGAACTAAATGAACCATTGCAACCAATGAATGGAGTGCCAGTAAACATATCTGCAGATTTCATTAAACCAAACATATGCAAAGAGGGTGTTACTGATCGAGTACTAACGTCGCCAAGTCTAAAATCAGGAACTGGTGAGTTAAAATTGAAATTACTTTGGATATATATACAGAGAGACAGAGATTTCATTGTAATTTATTATTTGAGAAAACTATTGTCCTATCTCGCTGATTCATATTAGAATATAGCATTCATTCACTCATAAGATTTTTTTAGCATGATTTTGAATTGGTTGAATATTTATATTATAGGATATGGGACACTGCGAGAAGAACAACATGGTTCTGTAGGAAGCGTCTGCTCTTCAGGTGAAAGTGGTAATAACCCTTGCACAAGTCCTGTAGTGAGCAATGAAAGAAGTGCCTCAATATCTGCAACGAGGTTTGGAGAAGATCTTTATAGTTGGATGGCAAAACAAGATACAAAAGAAGATTATGATAATAAATTTAAAGACTTGGTAAAGTTGCACATATTATTAAGAAATTTAAAATTAAGTTTTTTTTATTAGGAAACTGATTAAATAATTATATCCCAATATAGATGGCTAAAACCGGTCGCGTACGCGAACCTCTGATTGATAATATGGCTGCTAGTGGGGTCAATATGTATCCAATTCATGATTCATTAAAACTTCTGGATGCACACCTAATATTTGAACCACTGCTAACTTGTTTAGGAGTGATGCCACAGAAAATGCTGCCTAACATTAGTGAAGGTAAACTGTTATAAAATATAGATAATTATTTTAAAATATGTTTTGATAGGTTTGGCTGGTAAAAAAGGTAAAGCAAACTAATATTTAACCTATTCAGATAATTTATCATCCTTGGATGCACTTGGGACAAAATTATCACTTATTGGAAGTATAGATATGTTGAGAATAGATATTGTAGTTAGTGAAAGCAAAACTGACAAGAAAAAATCCAAGTTTAATACAAAATCAAAAGGTATGATATGTTTTGCATAATTTGCTATGCTGAAATTATTATGAATGTTTTGCTAATTATCTTCTAGGACACAAATTTATACTAAAAATTTCACCAGAAACGCCAGCTTTTGTTTGTGAAAAAATGGGTGTACAGTTGGAATTAAATAAAGTAGCTGATGTTTCCATAGACGAAGCAGTTCGAAGACAGAGTGTCTTATACTTGTCTAGAGGACAGTTACGAAAACATACCTCAACAATATTGAATTTTAGTTTGAATATTAATTATATTTCGCAACAGGTTTGTAATCATTATTTAAATTTTCATAATTTAAATAGTTTAATTTTCTTCAACTTTAAAGTTGCCATCGATCAAACATTTATGAACTATTTAACTTCTATATAAAGTACGAAAAATGGCAACCAATAATTGAAAAACAAAATTAATAAGTTTAAGAGCTCAATGTGAAATCAAAGTGATTATATATAAACATTGCAATGGGTGCTAATAAAGCACTATTATGTACACTTATTGTAATGTTTGCCTTTAAAAGTATTGCAAATATGGTAGTTTTTTTAGATTTTTTTGATATTCAATTAAATGATTTGATGAAAGATTTAAAATAATATTTAGCTAATTATATATTGATAATATTTTTTAACTCAACTAATTTAATACAATATTATATATATATTTTTTCTAAATCATTTATAATTTAAAAAGTATAAGTACTGTTGAACACGTAATTATATATAATAGTACCCAGAAATATTTTATTATGTTCAAACTTATTTGCTTATCTTACAAGGATCTCAGGTTTACTCATCTGGAATTGTGATGGAGCTTTGCGTGGTGAAATCAAACTTCCTAAATATTATGAGATTATAGATAGTATTTCAATTACGAAAATTATTTGATATTTTTAAAAATGGGTGCCGTTACGCACTTTTTATAGCGTGTTTTTATTTTTTAGTGTTGATACAGATAAATTTGATTTATTTATTACTTACTTATTAGTTAAATATAAGACACTAAAAAACTTTGCTTTGCTTATTAAACTTATTTTTATGAAAAATGTTTACATTCCTAAAAATAATTTTTAAAGTGTTATAAATTAAATTTAAACGTTATAAATAATTGCATATTTTTAATGCCTTCAATGTCCTTGTACACAGACTTTACTGTATAATATATAATTTATAAACTGTATATGAAAATACATATTTTTAGATAAATATGCCCCTTCTTCGTTTACTTCATCAAATAAGCAATATGTATCAAAATGTTAAAAATACTCAAAATGAATTAAGAGAACAGCATGCTGATATGAAAATGCCAACTGAAAATGGCATATCTGAAGATATCTTTGCACAACCCAGAGAGGCCTCTTCATTAGGTAACTTATGTTGTTTTTGTGAATTTTTTTATAATGAATTAAATATTGAAAATAAAAGGTGTGTAATTTTCGAAATATTGCCCTAATAGTTCGTTAAAATTTATAATTTAATACTTAATATGTGAATTTTGTAGTGAAGAAATGTATTTTTATTATAATATTGTTTAAAAGTATGTTTATCTTTATATTTTTAGTGTCTGCAAATAATGATCATTTGTCTTCCCATACGTTAATCGGATCTTTAGATAAATCTATAATGCTTGACGCTCCTGTATCAAGTTTTAATAGTCAAGTTTCTGATATTGTGATATCTCACTCGGTTAGTGCTCAAAAGGTTTGTTCTTTTACTTCACAACCCCCAACTTCTCAATCTCCTAGCTTCCGAATACGACCGCAGAGTTTGGCACAGAAATTAAGATCTACTAGTAAAACAGTAAAAGGAAAACTCGGATATACCAATTTAAATGAAGGTACAATTTTTTGTATACAGCATTTAATGTGTATAATATATATATATATATATATATATATATATATATATATATTTTGATGAGTTATTTAGAATCGAGCCGTAACACCAAGTAAAAATAAAAACTAAAGTAGTTTTGAAATACTTCATTTATCCATACATTTCGGTCTTCATCGAGACTGTCATTCAATGGAAAAACTAAAAGATTTTATATGATATAGGAGGAAGATAATATAGACTTATATATTATTTATATATTATTACTTATGATTTAGTAGTTAATTTTGATGTTGAAATATATGAGTGAGTTCTTGAGGGCGATACATCAAACAAAGAAAAGCCAAAGATTTATAAAATAATCTTTATTTCCAAACGTTTCGACATTCAATTTAATGTCATCATCAGTGGATCTAAAAACAGTATGAAAATTAGTATATCTAGGTAATTATAATATATGTGGATTGGTAAAGTAACTATATCAAGTTATTACTTATATATTATTATTACTTATATATATATATATATATTTATATATATATATATATATATATATATATATAAACTTTTTTGTTTTTTATTACATTTGGATTCTTTGTTCGAAGCTCTACAAGGGCGAGCAACCTTTTTAACACACGGTCCAATTTAAATTTTCAAATTTTTTTTTGATTTTAAAATTAAATTTCTAATGCTAAAACAGCTCTTTTTATGAGACATTCAAGAACTTCTTCTTATGCATATAGAGAAATATTTGTACAATAGGATAAGCCTGCAAATCAGTTAGTTTTATCGAAGATAACGGATAGAGCGAATAAATTTAAGATTTTTTTATAAGCTCAGAGAAATCTTGATCGAATTTCAATTAAAAACGTTCACAAAAAAGGCGATAATAGTTCATTGATCGATTACCGAGCTATGTAAAAAATGATAGGACTACCAAAGTGACTATTATAAAATAATAAAAATTTTGAGTTGTGTATAGTTTTCCATTTCGCATAATAAAATTAAAATAAAGAACAAAATTTAAAAAAAATTTTACGGCCGTACAAGCCATGATAAAAATGAATTGCTTTTTTTTAATAAAATTGAAGCTTTTTCATAAACTCAGATAAAAGTCTGATCTAAAATTAGGTCAAAAGATTTATTATTTGAGCGCGGGAATGATGTAATTGCAACAAAATTACAAAATTGCCACAAGAAAAGAACAAAAATATAAAATTGGACAAGGTATATATTCTATATAATTGCGAGTGTATATTATAAGTGTTTATAAATATTAATACAAAATGAAAACAAATAATATTTAGAAAAACAATTTTACTTGAAAACTTTAATAAAAAATTTGGCACTGCTTTTTTTATATAAGCTGATCAATATCAGCCTTTTTTTTAGATTTTGTTCTTTATTTTAATTTTTTTAATGCAGAAAGTAGCAATGCGTATGCAGCTTTGATATGTTTTATTCAGCTTTGATAGGTGGTGATTTTTTTTATTAATTTTATGGTTGAAATTAACACAGGTCCACATATGATTTCCAATGTACCTTTCACCGCTGAAGATGAATCTATAGTCAAAATTGGAGCACAAAATATTGAAAAACATTTAGAAACTGGAATAATCTTCAATCTAGATTTTTTTTCTGAATGAATTAATTATTATCCAGCAACTTTTCTTTTGTGGACCTGTGTAATTGTTCGCGCATACGTACTTCCAAAAAAAGAATTTATCATAATTTGATTTGCGTTTTTTTTTTTTCAAAAGCGAAAATTACTCAGGGCTGACATAAGATTAACAAAAAAATTCGAAGTTTACTGAAAATGCATTTTTTATATCTATATTATTCTGCATGTTAAATGGCGAAGAAAACATTTACATGAAAACAGCTGTCTTGTTAGCTTTGTACATTTGGAGTCACAATTAAAATCTGTTCACATTTTCTTTTTTTGAATATGAAAAGTGAAACACAAGATTCTGCAAAAGATATTATTCTTTATTGCCAAAATGCCTAAAGGACTATAATTATTATTTCATATCCAAAAACAATTGTAATTCACCATTTGAGTCGTATACTCCTTTAAGCATAACATCACTATTGAGCTAACGTATTTTAGTATTGAAAATCGACATATTCATGATCTAAATAGCCAGGAAGTTTTTAAATTTACGATGATTTAACCCTCGCGACTTTATAAGATTCACTTTTTTAATTATTTTGAATTTAGAAATGCTTTGTTGCTACGTTCTCGGACAAGTTCTCAATTTTTCTTGCAATATTGAAGCTTGTTAATATTTATATAAATTAATAAATTAATTAATATTTATTTTATCAGGAAATGCTTTTGTATCTTCGAACAATAGTTTTTACCAGAATTTGACTGACGACAAAATTAGTCTTTACAGCCGTATTTGATAAAATATCTAGAAAAATAATCTGTTGTTGAGAAATGCTTGGCGGGCCGCGGGTTGCTCATGATTGCTCTACAAAATATTTACATATATATATTACTTATAATATTAACTTAAACTTATAATATTAACTTGAATATTTACATATATATATTACTTATATATACTTATATATATATATATATATATATATATATATATATATATATGTGTGTAAATATTTTGTAGAGCAATCATGAGCAACCCGCGGCCCGCCAAGCATTTCTCAACAACAGATTATTTTTCTAGATATTTTATCAAATACGGCTGTAAAGGCTAATTTTGTCGTCAGTCAAATTCTGGTAAAAACTGTACATATATATATATATATATATATATATATATATATATATATATATATATGTATATTAAGGAGGGTCGATTTAAAAGTCGCTTAGGCACATATAATTTTCGGATACTAAGGATCAAAATAACATACTTTGCTGAAGAAACCATACCTCTAAAATGAATTCTGATGCCCCGTGCATTGACCCAAAGATAGGTATTGAATTTTGAAAAATTCCGTTTTAATTCATTTAGAGTGTTCCAACCGCGTCCAAATGTATAACCAACTAACTTTGGAAGCCCAATTCACCCATGCCTATGGGTTCACCCCCTGGGACCTCCCCTTAGAGGGGAGTTCACTCCTATACAAATATTGCAAAAAATCATTGTTTTTGGTATTTTACTCAGCAAAAAATGTTTTAATTTAAGCATTTTTTTTCAGATATTATTTCAAACACACACAAAAAACTTTTTTATAAAAAAATTATTAAAATTCTTCTTTGTTTCAATTTTTCCAATGCATTTTGTCTCTGCGCTTCTATGCTAGCCTAGAGGCTGTTACGGCGACGATATTAGAGAGCCGTGCAAAATTTTCTAGACTTGAAACAAAAAAGGACTTCAAACAATAGTTTATGAGTTTTACATAGTTTTATTTACATATCTTATGATCAAATAAATTTTATAATAAAAATAAATCACCGATTTTTGTCATGTTGAAGTACCCAAAATGATGCAACTTTTGTATGGGGGACCTCTAAAGGGAGGTTCCAGGGGGTGAACCATAGGCATGGGTAGATCGGCCTTCCAAAGTTACTGGATGTCGGTCATACATTTGGACATTATTGAGGCGCTCTAAACGAGCCAAAACAGGATTTTTTAAAATTTGACCCAATCTTTGGGTGAATGCACGGGACATCAGAATTCATTGTAGAGATATGGTTTCTCGGCGAAGTATCTTATTTTGATCCCTAGTATACGAAAATCATATGTGCCTATGTGACTTATTTACCCATACAAATCGACCCGCCCTAATATATATATATATATATATATATATATATATATATATAACAAATGTATTCTGAGTGGATAAATAGATATTAATTTGGAAATATGAACAAACAACAATCTTTTTTGCACTTTTTTTGAGTATATTGAACGACTTGTAACGGGTAACACATAATGCTAATTTAGGTTTTCATATTTTAAATTTTAAATTATAACACACTGATGATGAGACAAACCTAGTCTCAAAACGTTTGTGAAAATTATTATTTAATAAATTAGTGCAAAAAAGAGTGTTGTTTGTTCATATTTCCAAATTAATATCTATTTATCCACTCTCTCTCTCTCTCTCTATATATATATATATATATATATATATATATATATATATATATATTAGGGTGGTCCTTAAACTGCTCATTTTTGAATTTCTTTGCTCCCAGGGGCTCAAATGGTTCCAAATTGATAAAAAACAATTCTCTGAAAATTTTAGCTCTTAATATTAACGTTTAGATAGAGCGCAATTCAATCAAAGTTTGTATGGAAAGAGCATGGAAAAAATTTTGAAAATTAAAAAAAAAAAAATGTTTTAGATATAACTTAGCGACAAATGAATGAGTATTATTCATTCATTTGTTTGCTAAATTACATCTAAAAAACATTTTTAAAATTTTTGAAAATTTTTTCATGCTATTTCCATACAAAATTTTGATTGAATTGCGCTCTATCTAAACGTTAATATTAAGAGCTAAAACTTTCAGAGAATTGTTTTTTATCAATTTGAAACCATTTGAGCCCCTGGGAGCAAGGAAATTCGAAAATGACCATTTTAAGGACCACCCTAATATATATATATATATATATATATATATTAATGCTTAAATTACTAATATATTTAATAATATTTTTAATTATCGTTTTATATTGAAATTATTAACTCTCATAGGGTAATCAAAAAATGAAAATTTTTGCATAATTTACATTTCAAAGGAAAAATGGATGTATGTGTGTGTACAATACAAAAAAAATATTTTTATTTAATACCAATATAGTCACCCTCACAATCAACATCCTATTATTTATTATATATATATATATATATATATATATTAGGGTGGTCCTTAGAATGGTCATTTTCGAATTTCCTTGCTCCCAGGGGCTCAAATGGTTCCAAATCGATAAAAAACAATTCTCTGAAAGTTGTAGCTCTTAATATTAACGTTTAGATAGAGCGCAATTCAATCAAAGTTTTGTATGGAAATAGCATGGAAAAATTTTCAAAAATTTTAAAAATGTTTTTTAGATGTAATTTAGCGAACAAATGAATGAATAAAACTCATTCATTTGTCGCTAAGTTTTACCTAAAACATTTTTTTTTAACTTTCAAAAATTTTTCCATGCTCTTTCCATACAAACTTTGATTGAATTGCGCTCTATCTAAACGTTAATATTAAGAGCTAAAACTTTCAGAGAATTGTTTTTTATCTATTTGGAACCATTTGAGCCCCTGGGAGCAAGGAAATTCGAAAATGACCATTTTAAGGACCACCCTAATATATATATATATATAATATATATATATATATATATATATATACAATAATCTATCTATTTATCTATATATCAACAGTATTGAGATGTTTTATATTTGTTAGGAACAACGTCGCCAACCGAGATAAGAAATGATTCATTTTCGAATTCTGCTGTTGAAAGAATAACAGTTATATCTGAAAAAGGACAGCAAAAATCAGGAATTGCCAATGGTATCTCATCAACAAATTGCTGGAAAACAGTTTATTATTTGTTAGATCTTTATGCAACTCAACCTGACACTAAAACAATTCCTCACAGGTAATTAATTAGAATATCATGCACATGGTGTACAAATTAAATTAGTTATATTCAACAGATTTTCTGTGGCTCCGGATATATCAGAACATTATAAAAATGTTCGAAAATTTAATCTAGTATCTGAAGCAAAGTCTCAAGATGATATAGCACCAGGAGATCAAACAAGTTCAACACCAATCCAAACAAACCGAGATTTAGGTAAAATCTATTCAGTAAATTAGAACTATACAATTAATTAATTTATTTATGAAAACGTATTCGAAAAATATAAATGTTTGCATATACTTGATGTGAAACATATTTTCATGCAGGCTTTTAATCTTTCACTATCGATATAATTACAAATCCAATATGATTTGGTTGTGCATTATATTGATTATCAGATATCTATTTAACAGAATCATTGTAATGAAATTCATAGTTATAAATAATTTTGAAATGAACATTGGAAGCTACCTATTATCGAAATAATATTTTCAGTTTTCAGTTATTTTGAGTGTAACTTTTCAAAATGTTTTAAATTTTATTTAATTAGAATTTTATATGTCAATACCAACATTATTTTCAAAAATTATTGCAATTATGACTTATTAATTATTAAAGTTATTTTTATCTAAAATAAATATATAATAAGTTATTAATGAAATAATTCTTTCAATTAAAGGTTTCAATTCAATATTATGAATTATTACATTATATTCTATTTTCTTAATTACAATTTATTTTAAAGGCATTTTTGGTAATGAGCGAGCTAGGTGGGTAGTATTTGGAATAGCCAGAATACATAGGACTCGATTATTGGCAACATTAAGTGGGCTGAAGGTAATACTACATGGATTTTTTTTATATAATTAAAATTTATTTAAAATATAATCTTTATCTGAAGTTGGAAGCAGAAATTACCAGTCTTCAGAGTAGCCTTACATGTAAAAAGCGATTGCACACTGCTAGACTAGAATGCTCATTAACAGGGCAAGTTGGAAAAACTATGATAGTACTATTGGAAGGCGTAGCTCCAAATCAACAGTCAGTATTTGAATTTTTTTACTTGGAGAGGTTTAAATATGAAGCAAAATAATATAAATTGTTATTGTGATTCACTGTTTTAAAACTTGCTTTATTATAATTTGATGAAACTAACAGTAGTTTAACTAAACACATTAAATGTATATAACTTCAATGTTTTTTGTTTTAGAACTGTAGTGAAAGTGACTGTTGGAAAATCGCAGACATTATATTCTAGTATATCAAGAAAAAATAAAAATAAAAACTCTGGACTACTGACTGTAGGAGCTGTAAATATTGACATTCCCCAACATCCTGTTGCACTGCATGGCATGATGACTAGAGGTTCAAAACAACTATCATCAACTTTGCAGGTAAATAGTTTGAATAAAAATCGAGTCAAAGATTATAATAAAAATCTGAATTTTTTCTTTACATTCTTAGTGAATGATAATTTATCTAGAGCACTGTAATTTGATATTGAACATTGTAATGCAGGGCTTAAAATTGTATTTATATCAAATTTTTTGAAAAACGCCAATGTTATTCTAACATTTTAATTCATTACCAAATTTAATTATAAATTGTACATTGAAAATTTTATATTTATAATTCAAGAATATGTATTACAGTGACAATATGAACTTTTTTCCGTATTTGGCTGAATTTTGTGTTGTAAATAAATTTGTTTCACTGTGGATCGGCTACTATTTTTGTTGAAGAAATGTTATATTGCTTTTAAGTTAGCTAATTAAATATATATCATTGATGAAACTGTTGAAAACTTTCTCTACTAATGAAGGAAAATTGCTTTTTCTTAATTATCTAGGAGTTACGTGTAGTACGTACGAGTGGCCGAATATCTCGAAGTGGAGGCGTTTATCATACAGAAGACATCGAATCTAGCAGTGGGGTTCAACAAACGGGGAAACAATCACCAATGCAACCCAACGATACCGCTCACACGAAAAAGCCACGTGAAAGGAGTAAAACACCTGGCACAACTGCAGCAACTTCGGGATTGCTTCAACCTCTTGTAATGCAGTTTCTCATTAATTTGGAGGTAGGATTTTTTGAGCACATCTATTCTGTTTTTTTTATGTTTACTTAATACATTTCTACAGAATTAAAGATTTTTTTAATAGAATTTAAGAATTTTCAATGGAAAATAATGTTTCAATAATGCAACTATTGTTAATATGTAAAAAATGTATATTTGATTACAATTTTCATGTCTTAAATGTTTGTGTTTACTTTTCATTGATTATTAAAAATTTTCATGGAGCAATGAAAACTATTTTTGATATACACATTCTTGCGTGAACATTATTTAAAAAATATAAATATACAGGTTAATATTTTATGTGTTATATCACATATCATATTTAATCTTATCTAGTGTTATAATCTGTGGTGTTCTTTTAGAGTTTAAGTATTACTGCAGCACTCTTGCCATCGTTACAAGCTCAGTATAAAATGGATAAAGTGCAGAGTACAGGAGTTACAGGGAGCAAAGCCAAATTTACTATAGATTTACCACAACACAGTCTAAGTTTTAATACTAAAATACAGGTGTTTATTGAAATTAAAATTTTGTATACAAATATAAATTGAACTTTTCAAAATAGAATACACATTTATAATTTTGAAGTTTTCTATTTATTTTGGCTATATTATAATTTTTAATATTGCTACTTTCAATTTATTATTTAATTTTCTATTTACTACAATAATTATTTAGGCATCCGAAGCCAATTTACCTTCAGAAGCAAGTATATCACTACCAAAAGTTCATGTTGGGGCTGAATATATTTTAGAAAGTGATCATCAAGAAGCATCTAATAAAGAATCTTTCAGGTATATTGTTACTATTTTTTTTTAATAATATAAGTTTTTTATTAGCAGATAGAGATTATGTTGAAAATTTTTTTGGTCATTATATGCTTACAAAACTTGTACTTTTTAGAGAAGAGACTCGGAATATTGATGGTTTAATACTTTGCCAAGGAAGTTATTTGAATGCTACTGCTGATATTGGAGCTTTTGAGCACAGTCTTACAACAGATATGCTCAATCATTTAGTTTTTGTTCAGAAAGTTTTTATGAAGGTAAATAAAAACGCAGTTTTCAATTTATATATGAAAGATCTACTATAAATGGTACTAATTTTATTTACAGGAAGTCAATGAAGTTGTTCAAAAGGTTTATGGCGGTGAGAAACCTGTTCCATTATGGCTCGAAGATCATGATGAAGCTAGTACAACAACTGTTAAACAAATTTTATTTTCTCTTATAATTCGTATAAAAGTAAGCAATATTAATAAATTTTGTGCAACTTGGCACTTATACAAATATGCATATTTTTCTTGAGTTAAAAGGTTTATAATTATTATTTATTCCAGAGGGTTCAATTAACCGCAACTACGCCCACTAATTCCGCAGTACGCCTTGAAACTGGAGCAGTCGATTTTCAGTTATCGAATCGAGTACGCAATGTTTCTGTTTCAGACAGTACTCGTTCATCTTCTGCTCTTAAACTATTTGGGAAAGCACAGGTAACTTGGATCTTTCATTCATCTGTAATGAATTTAATTACCTTATAGATGTTGGCAAGTATGTTACAAATATTTTACTATTTCTACAAGAAACTTGTTCTGCAACCAAATATTTTAAAGAAACTTTTGGATAAATTTGAGTTTTTTATAATATTGAATTCAAACAAAAGTTTATTTAATTTATTTTATTAAAAGCAAACACTTTTAGTAAACAATTTTTGAAATCAATATTAGGTGGATGTGAACTTAAGCCTTGGTCAACTACATCGTAATGTTATTTTTGATGAAGCTGAACCGGAATTTCAACAGTTTGCATTTTTTAATACTAGAATTGGTAATATAAATTTCTATAAAAATAAAAATTCTTAAAACAATATTTTTAACCACTTATTTTTTTAGGCTTGCGTAATGCATTTCAAGATGAAATGGCTCGAGAAGATATGGAGGTTGTGCTCATAACATTAAAGAGACCATTAATTTATATTCAACCCATGGCTGTAGATAGAGCAATATTAGTCTGGCTGAATTATAAAAATGCTTATGAGTATTGGAATGAAAATCGTGCAAATTTAAATAAAGAAGTTTTGACTGCTACTCAACAGGTAAACTTATTTTTTTTTTTTTATTAACATATTACTTTAGATTGTATATGTGGGGTGTATAGATCTACTATCAGTTGATCTATTATTTCTATAATTTTTCAAATACTAGGTTTTAGAAAAAGTACAGTTTGGGCAATTGAGTGCACCACATCTTGGAACTTTGTTTCTGCAATTAACAGTTGAAGACATGGGAATTTGTTTGCCTTTAAATCCACTACCTTTGGTATGATATGTGAAATGATTTTATAATGTTTGTATACATTTTTCACTTAATTTAATATTTTACTTATAGTCTTCTTGGACAAATAGAGGAATATATGATTATGATTCTAAAGGGGCTGTGGTTGTTACATTAGAGAATACTAGTATTTCAGGTATAAGATTTATATTTTAAATGATGTTATATATATTTCCGATATTTGTTGAGTAATTATATTTGTTCTTTGTTGAGTTTGGAATAGATTTAGTATGCAAAGGTGAATGAATATTAGAGAATGACTATACTTCTATTTTTTTAGCTTGCAGTTCAGGCTCATTAGTGAGCAAAGGAAAATTTGTTGGTTTATGTTTACGATTTACTGATGATTTTGAAGCATCTTTAGATGACTGGAAGCCTGATATGAATGATAGTAATATAATGAATCTTTGTGTTGTTTCTGAAGGAACATATGAAGTATGCAGCAGAACAATTGCAGCAAAACAGGGAGTAGGTAAGTTGAAAACAAATATTATTTACAAATGTCCATTTATATGAATTTGTTTCCATTTTGATCACTTTAACCTGATCTTAATTTTATTCCTAATACTGAATATAATTTGTTTTATGTATATTATAGTTGCTTATAATTGATTGTGATTAAATATGTTGTTCTGTGCAAAACATTTTTTTGAAAAATTGAAAACTCTTTATTGTATTAATAAACCTAAAATTACTTTTTTTATATATTATAAATAATATGTTAAATATGATAAGTATAAATTTTTATTATATAACTATGTGCACATTGAATTTTCAGAAAATGCAAAATGGTTTTTGAATGTACAATGGCAAATGGAAGGTGTGGATATCCATTTAGATGTTAATGTTGGCAAACAACTTTCAGCCTTGGGGCATACATTAACCATGCTAACGGGTAAACACAAATTATTAATTATTTTTTATATTTTATTGGCTTTAATATGAATTTATAACTTGTTGGTTTAGTATTTAGCCTTGAGGCAAGTTACATGAACTTCTCGATATGTGTAAATAATCGACTTAAGCAATAAAAAATAAATTAATTTATGAGTAATTATAAGTATTCCGAGTGGACTTATTACATTGCAAACGAACGAACGAACGAACGAACGAACACGTTAACTCAAGTATTTTCTAAAAGCAAATTTTCAAAAATCAATAATTTTAATTAATCAATAATTATAATTCAACCAGTTTTTATATGACTTTAATGGTTTACTATGTTCAAGACCAAGTACTCTATCGTTATACCAAGTAAATCGTCTAATTTTAATTTTAACAAATGTCAAAAAAACTACTCATTTTCTCAAACTTTGATGAATTTTTAAAATTAAACTACTTGTCGTAAGGCCGTAATAATTCAGTAAGTTCTATAAGACCATGATATATATCGCCAAAAAAGTTCCATAAAAATCCGCCCTGTTTTTTTTTTCAACAGTTAATTACAAGAAAACGGCTCGGTAGATTTTCACCTAAAACTAATCAGTATCATTCCCAACTAATATCTTTTGAACAGTTTTTGATTTTTTAAAATCGGTTCGGTAGAATGAGCTTAAATGTGGACGAAAGGTTTAACACTTTTTTCCAAATTACAAAGAAACGGCTCGGCCGATCGTCGCACAAAACTGAGAAACGATAATCCTCATCGAGATACATCAAATGCTTTTTAAATATCTGAAATCGGTTCAGGCGTTTTTGAGCAAACGTCGATGAAAGTTCTAATTTTGACAAATGCCAAAAAGACCATACTAATTTTTGCAAACTTTGACGAATTTTTAAAGCTAAACCAGTTGTCGTAGGGCCGTAATATTTTAGTATGATCTAGAAGAGTATGGCATCTACCGTCAAAAAAATAATCATAAAAATCGTCGTTTTTTTTTTTTTTTTAAACTTTATTACAAGAAAACGGCCGATCTCTACCAAAAACTAATCAGCATGATTCTCAACCAATATCTTTCGAACGGTTTTTGAATTTTCAAAATCGATTCAGAATTGCAAGCTAAAACGTAGGCGAAAATTTTTCACTTTTCTGCGATTTATAAAGAAACGGCTTGGCCGATCGTCGCACAAAATTGACAAACAATAGTCCTCATCGAGATACATCGAGTGGCGTTTAAATTTTTGAAATCGGTCCAGCCGTTTTTGAGAAAACGTCGATTTACGGCAAACAATCTGTTCACACACACACACACATACTTTTTCCAAATTTGGTCTCATTCGATTCAGAATGTCTTGAAACGTCGAGAAAACATAAAATTAGCAATTCGGATTTTTTGATGAAAACATAAACTTCTCCTTCGGGAAGTTGATAATTTATTCCTTATTTATATCAAGAGACAAAAGTAGTCAAAAAAATTTGTTTGCTTATAAAAATTATTTATGACAGATACCTTAATTCTAATAAACAACATTTTATCAAAGAAAAGGCCAGCCAATTTACTTTTAAACTTTTCACTGAAATATTACACAAAATTGGTACAATATTCTTAACTTATTGTTATAATAATAACATTGATTTATTATTTTATCAGTTTTAAACTTTTTCTTACATTTTTTTTATATCTAATACTTGTTTAATATTGATGTTACTTTTACATATTTGAAACAAATATTCAAAAAGAGTTTCCTTTTATATGAATGACTAAATACCTACTAATTTTAATAATATTTACAGATTTTTAGAGTGATTTCTATTTATTTTTATTTTTTTTTATACAAATAGGTTTTCTTAATTAGTACAGAACCCCGAATGAAGTAAATTTTTTATTTAAAGAAATATATGCTAGAGCTAATTTTATGATTTATTATTTTTGTAGGTTCCGAAGAAGATGATCAAATGATTTTCGACTCTGATAGTGATGATGGCCAAAAAACCTCACAGGTTCGTTTTTTTAAGGAACTTTAAAATTCTTATTGTTTTTATGATTTAAAGTTTACATATAGGAGAATTATATCTTGTTTATGTAACATTTTGTCTTAAATGCCTTACTTTTTTTAAATGTGCAATTTCCTATGAATCAATATGGTTTTGTTAAATGAATGTTATAGTTAAATGCAATACTTATGTACATTTTGTATTTGTACATTTTTAAACCAATGTTTGCACATTTTTATTTGTTTTAATAATATAATTGTTTTTTTAGGAAAATATATTAACAAAAAATACTAACAAATGGATGGACAGTTTGCCGGCTTTTGTCTTTGACCCTAGCATCGACGCTAAACAAAGATCCAAATTGATAGAAAAGGAAATGAATGAACAAGCAAAAATCATCCATGACTTGAGAACATTGGGTGCATCTCAAGGAACTATAGAACATGAAATGAGAAGACTCCATGAATTGGAAACCTTAATTTTTAAAGATTTTCGAAGGTATTTTTATTTATTACTTTATACCTCCATACTTGAGCAACAATAACCATGCAAATATTTTCAGAGATATGATAAAGAAACTGCGTCGACAAAGTATGCGCACAACAGCAATCAAGGATAAGTTGGGTTTTGGTCAACACAGTACTCTTAGAAGTCGTTACCCAACTATTGAACAAAATATTCAAATGAATGGGTGAGTTAGTATTAATTTTAATTGCTACTTTTAATGGTTTTGCAATTAATCATACAATGAGTGTACTTGTGTAGCTTAATCTTCATGTAATAATAATGTAGTGGCTAATAAACAGTTCATTAAAATCTGCCTTGTTAATCGATCATGTAAGATACTTTTGCTAATTATATTTGACTAAGAAATTGTGAATTACATTTAAATTCTTTAGGTCGGTTCTCGAGACGATTGCGAGTGGCGATATCGGCGGAGATACCAGCCCAGGGGACCATCCCGATCTGCTTCTCTTAAAGTGCGCGGGCAGCAACGTGTTACATTTGGAGATGCACCTCACGTTCTTAGGTCATTTGTTGTTTATTAATTTCTAGTATATTATTATAAAAATGCATAATAGTTGTTTATTTCATTATCTATACAGAAGGATCTTAAAGATTACGACAGTTAATTAAAATTTTACAATGTCATATCTTATATTGGATAGAACTAGGAACTGGGAACTCTATTAGATAAAAAAAAGTTCTACAATAATAAAGATAATAACACGAATTAAAAAAATAGTAATATCATATATTTATGTGATAAACATGTTCAAAAATGAGGAAGCTATATTTATTATCATTATAGGACTATTTTCTTATCATTATATGTTTGTAAGAAATAGTTTTTTTGATGTTTATTAATTCTCTTAGGCAATCTTCTCTTCCTGGTACAAACTCAATAGCAAATATATCTGAGTCAGATCAAAGTTGGATTTAGATCCTGCAGAGGACAATATTATTATAGACGGAACACCAGTGCAAATGCGTCGTAAACTCTACTCAATCTACGTAAGTTTTTATATGTGTAAATGTTTAATTTTTATAATTTCTTACTGATTGTGAGTAAACTTCATGACATTGCATTTTATTTTTTAGACCGATCATCATCAGAAACAAAACTTAG
>NW_020539100.1:0-24924 GCF_003426905.1 Ctenocephalides felis
AAAAGTCCAAAAACGGTAACTCAGTTTTTAAGAGAACGGAGCGTCCGATTTTAATAATTCAAAAAACATTTTATTTGTATTGACAAGGTGAGCAACTGATTAAATTTTTGAGAAGATAGGTCTAGCAGTTTCGGAGATCTAGTAAAAAAAGTAAAAAAAAATGCCATTTGGCGGTAAGAAATGATCATTAGACATATGCACATCAAATTATCAGATATTTTATGGAGATTTTAATCATGTGTATCAATTTTGTTTGCATTTCTATGGGTTCCGTAACGTCGTTTGTCCGTTAGACGTCGACGCGGCGCTTACGCGCTTTGACATTTCGTCTCTGTGCGATTGCTTTGAAAAATAGTTCAAAGTTACCAAAATATTTCAAAATAAAAAAAACATTTTTTTTGCCAAAAGCTTTTTTTCCAAAAATTCATTTTTTTTCAAAATTTAAAATTTCTCAAAAATTTAATTGTTTCAAAGTTTAAAGAGAAAATTTAATATTTTGTAAAAAAATTAATTTTTGGTACGGGAAGTTCAGCAATTTGCCTTAAGGCCGATGCCATGCGCCCCACTAGTTTTGACTAAATAAGCTAAATAATGCTTGATTTCTTAGACTGCTTTGTTTGATATATTTAGTACATATCACACATAAGTTTTCTAGAATTTATTTCGATTCAGTTGCATGTCGATTAATCGACAATAAGTCTTAGAGAGTTATGATAGGTTCAGCCGTAGCACATGCCAGCGCGAGAGAAAACTATGGTAAACCGCGGAAAAAGTTTTTACGATATTCCAGTTTAGTTCACGCTCATCGAGCGCGTGATAGCTAACGTAGAACTGTTAGATTTTTTTAAAAATAGTAACCAAAATCAAAATGAACATATCAAGTTTTGCAATTAAAATAACTAAAAGTAATTTTAAATTAACAATAGTTAAATATGTTTGCGAAAAATTGTGATCATCAGCGGTTTATACAGTTTTTCATATGGAAATTCATCAATAATCTTCAAAATCCAAGTTACCGAAAACTTTGTAGTATTGACATGGGCAGTTAAAAAAGTAGTAAATAATGATTTTCATTTTATCTAAACAATATTATTTATCAAAAATTCGATAACTATCGTCAAGTTTTTAATTTAAAAATAAACGTAACATTTTTCATTATTTTTAACATTTTCCATTACTGACTATTTATGACAATTATTTATTATAATTTATTGAACTAGTGATTACAAAATATGATTCAACTAAGTCTAAATAACAGAATTACTTTATGCATAAAGCTTTAATTCATGAATCACCTTTCTAAATAATAAACATGTATAACAATTACCTATTGTAATATTTGAAACAATAAATATAGAAAAAGCTTTTTAATCATTTCATTCTTCACTTCGACGCGTTTCAAAACTAGCAATTCGATACAAGTAATTAATATCAAACTATCGGAATTTATGAATCAATTATTGTTTAAAATTAATTGTTTTGAAAATGGCGAACAAGTTTCAAATTCCTTAATAGAAATAGGTATATGTGATTAATTCATTCGTGTGCTGATGAACGTTGCATTTCAGTTTGAGTTTGCGGGACGCACTGTTAAAATCCGCAAGTAGTTGAGAACGAAGTAAATCATATTAATTAATAAAATGGTTTTGATGATATTATAATATTGATTGAGAAGAAAATATTCTTCAAGATCTACAGAGATGGCAGGCGGAGTGGATGTGGTCAAAAATAATGAAAATTCGACAACAGGTAAGATTTTTCGCTAGTACCGAAATAAGCAGCATATTTAAACTCATATATTGTAAGTGATTTATATTATAATTGTAGAAACAATAATCTAAAATTCAATATTTATATGATACTAAAATAAATATAATTAAAAGTTTCTCACATTCACGTGCATTCAATTCAAGCATTCATTGAGAAATTCTCTATTATTTAATGTAATGATTTATATAGATAAGCCTAAGGAAATTTTCTTCCAGAGTGTTAAATGACAAAAATGCCCATTTTTGGTAAAAAAATAAAAATATGATTCCAATTCCAATTAATTTTTATAAAGTGTGATGAGTATGGTATAATAGGTTAGGGGATATTTTGGTCTAAATTTTTTAAAATTGATATAATTTTTTTTATGTTTTTAGCGTATAATTATTCAAGAATATGTCTACAAGACAATTTTTCAACATTTGAATTATTTTCGGACATCAGAATTTCGGACAATCCTTCTCTATTTCCTTCCTCGGCAAAACTTTAAACGCATTTTTCTCGAAACTATCTTTTACGATACAATACCAACGTTCTCTTCTACTAAGACGATTTACTTGAAATTTTACAAGATCTTATTCATAGACATTTTTGCGAAGAAATATTTATTTAACTTGTCCGTAGTTCATACGACTGCGACATTATTCTAGATTGATGCAGGTATGAACATATTTTCTTTGGATTATTTGGAGGGTTAAAATTCTGGGTATGACAGGTGAAATTTTTTGAGACTCCTCAATTCATCACCTTCTAGTATTAAAATTCTATGATTATTTAATTTTTATATTCTCAAAACACTAACTATTAACTTGTAAAAAACATATTGTTAAAATGTTATTTGCCTTTATTTTTAAAATCATCTTTTAAAAATCGCTAGAAGACTCTGAACCAAAAACCTCATTAGAGTTTCACTAGACATTATATTGTTGATACCATTCGTATAGTATTATTATTAAACAAATAACATATAGCATAATAATAATTCAATATAATAATAGTATAGCAAATAACATTATAACTTAGGTAACTAATATGAATAAAACTGTACTTACAAATTTATTAGATATGAATAAAATCCAGCTTTTCACATTGATGTTTCACTAATTTACATTCTCATCCAATTTCTATTAAAATATTAATTTGACAATCCAAACACTGCAAAGAGCAATATTCAACTGATGATTTGATTCATTTATGCACTCAGGAATTCCCCGATAAGCAAAACTTATAAACATATCGTAACAGTCAGCACTCCTTATCTGCAATGTGAAGAACCTATTTTAAAATATAATTGATTACGATATAGTCATAACGATTATATCAATTTTTTAACAAAAAATAAAAACTAGATAATTAATTTGTTAAAAAATTTGTTTAGAGGATAATTAATTATGTTTTAAAAATTCAATAACACAGTTTTTAAATATAAAACAAATAATTAAAATTTAAATTCATTCTATCTTAATTTGTTTTAAGAGCAAATTCTTGGCTCGTTAAAAGGCATTGGCTTTATAATTACAAGTTTTCAGGTTTTATACTCACCTCGGATAACCTGATATCAAGCAGCAATGATATCCATTTCCATTTCGAATTATAGATCAAAATATTTTTCCAATTGACATAGCCCCTTTTCTGCATAGCTGCATAAAATTATGTATCATCAGTATTATAATAGTAAATTAAAGATATATCAAATATAGATAATCAACGGTTTGGTTATAATAACTTACAGAACAGTTTGATTGTGATTGTTGTTTAAATAAGAAGAATAATTAAGATAAGTGTTCTAGAAATTTACACTTCAGGGAATCTAATAATCAATATGCTAATGTATTTTTCTGATTTAGCTTAGTAGTCTGTATAATAGTTTTCGCAACTATTTTAAATTTAATGTTTTTAATACTTTTTCAATTGTTTTATCCCTTCTGGACATCAATGAACATCAGAAATGAGGAAAATGTCTAAAAACATAAGAAACACAATATGATTAAATCACATAAGTTTCAGTAATACAACGATTTGGATTGTTAAAATGCCTTACTAGTAAAATACTGTTATTTCTATTCTTATGCAGAGAATTAATCAATTATCTAACTGCAAATTCTATTCTCTTAAAATAATTATTATATTTATCCTTTTCTTCATATATTTACAATTATTTACAAATTTTAAATAGCAGCTCACAACATCACTTGTTTCACAAATTGAGATTATATTGATCAATATGAAGTGTTACGGCCGTTCATTCTATTTCTCAATTTAGTTTCGCTTTCATGAAACCGATCATTAACATGCCAAAACTTCTATAACTGAAAAATTACTTTGATTGTTAGAACTATCGACTGGATTTTGATTAAATTCTCTGAAAAGCGATATTGGAAGACGGTTAATGAAAGTTTATTATATATCTAAATATATTTTCAGATAACATAGGGTTTAAAATAACTATTGCAACGCTAATTGAACGTAACTCTAAGTTGATGGGAAGATTTTTCCTTACAAATATATCTATATATATATATATATATATATATATATATATATATATATATATATCATATATTTGTAGAATATTGTATAACTAAATTAAGTGCAAAATTCATTATGTCGATAAGTTTTTTTTACTCATTTATCCAGAAAAACCTAAATATTTTAACATTTAATTTTATTTTCGAATAATTCATTAATTGAAACTTTTATAAAACAATTTAGATATTGTCTTTCATTGATAATACACGTACTAGATTAAACATGATTATTAAATTTATTATTTGACCGAGTTTCTACACAATAATTTTTCTTATAACTTTCCCTTTAAATCCGTCAGTAATTCTGAAAGCTCATGCTTATAGCGATCTACTTTGATGCGCCTTCTTTTAAATTATTTCGTTTTTGCTCGAAATCGATTTAATAACGTATTCTTGGTAATGTATTTTTTTACGAAGAATATTAAATTGAAAAAAACTCGCATAAGAAAGTTTCGCTATTATTGGATGTAAGGCAAGTTATATCTTAGGGAAAATATTTCTCAAAATAGAAAATACAGGTCACAATTATAGTTTGCCATAATAAGAAAAATTCTTATTTATTTATTCAATATGTAATTTTCGTAATTTATCTTCAAACTCCATTAAAGCAAAGATTTTCTAAAGCTATTTTGAATTATACAAACATTATAAAAAATAATCAATATTTAATAAAATTCCTAATAAAGTGTTTTGTTGAACATCACGTTCTAAGTTTTATTTCTACATTTAATCATGAAATTTCATTAATGTAGAGATTTTTATGACAAATTATTTTTATGATAATTCTTGGAACCATGTGTATAAAATGCATAAATAATTTTAATTCAATTTTGGAACTAATATTTTACACGAATTATCTAATATATCAATGAAACCAATCTCAAATTTATACGGTTTTGAATAAATATTAAACTAGTGGTGTGTATGAGATCGTGCATTGGAGCAAACTGCTGGAACTCCCCGTACCGTAACGAAATGTTCGAGGAATATTAAATGTTTTCAAATAGATATATGGTGCTCTACCTCTACCTATATATGGTGCTCTACTTTTACCTTTACTCTACCTCTACCTATATATGGTGCTCTACCTTTACTTTTACTCTATCTCTACCTATATATGGTGCTCTATCTTTACCTTTACTCTACCTCTACCTATATATGGTGCTCTACCTTTACCTTTACTCTATCTCTACCTATATATGGTGCTCTACCTTAACCCTTACTCTACCTCTACCTATATATGGTGCTCTACCTTTACCTTTGCTCTATCTCTACCTATATATGGTGCTCTACCTTTACCTTTACTCTATCTCTACCTATATATGGTGCTCTACCTTTACCTTTACTCTACCTCTACCTATATATGGTGCTCTACCTTTACCTTTACTCTACCTCTACCTGTATATGGTGCTTTACCTTTACCTTTGCTCTATCTCTACCTATATATGGTGCTCTACCTTTACCTTTGCTCTATCTCTACCTATATATGGTGCTCTACCTTTACCTTTACTCTAGCTCTACCTATATATGGTGCTCTACCTTTACCTTTGCTCTATCTTTACCTATATATGGTGCTCTACCTTTACCTTTACTCTACCTCTACCTATATATGGTGCTCTACCTTTACCTTTACTCTACCTCTACCTATATATGGTGCTCTACCTTTACCTTTACTCTACCTCTACCTATATATGGTGCTCTACCTTTACCTTTACTCTACCTCTACCTATATATGGTGCTCTACCTTTACCTTTACTCTACCTCTACCTATATATGGTGCTCTACCTTTACCTTTACTCTACCTCTACCTATATATGGTGCTCTACCTTTACCTTTACTCTACCTCTACCTATATATGGTGCTCTACCTTTACCCTTACTCTACCTCTACCTATATATGATGCTCTACCTTTACCTTTACTCTACCTCTACCTATATATGGTGCTCTACCTTTACCTTTGCTCTATCTCTACCTATATATGGTGCTCTACCTTTACCTTTACTCTATCTCTACCTATATATGGTGCTCTACCTTCACCTTTACCTTTACCTTACCTATATATGGTGATTTACCTTTACCTTTACGCTGAACGCTAGACCTGCCTTCGCCAAAAACTAATCACCACTTCTCGCCGTCATTACGAATTGAATGTTTTTTGGATCATTCAAATACGATGCTCCGATCTCTCAAAAACTTGATTTGCTCCGTATCTCCAAAACGGCTGGACCTGCCTATGCCAAAAACTAATCAGCACATCTCCCTATCAATAGAAATTGAATGTTTTTTTAACCATTCAAATCGGTTGATCCGTGCGCCCGAAAGCGTGGACGAAAAATTGTGTCCATACATACACACACACACACATCCAATTTTTCTGTGGTATGCCAAAATGTTCAGAAACCTTCAAAACGTGAAAAAATGTAAAAATTTTCAATTTCGATTTTTTGACGATAACAATAACTTACCTTACGGGCAAGGTAATTATGGCTATATTCTGGCTTCGTAATCGCGCCAAATTCCAACCCGCGAAACGGATAACCTAATTTCAAGCAGTAGAGATATTCACTTTTATTGCAAAACATAAATGAAAATATATTTACAATGAAAAATAGCCCGGTTTTGCTGCAATGGAATAAAAATATATCATGGATGCTTAAAAAATACTAACAAATATTGTACCCAATAATATTGCCCATATTGAGTTGCTTTCTAAATAAAGCCACATAGTGAAGTGAAGCCTATAGAATTTTATGTTCTCATTTTTGCACAAGAAAGCAAAAACATATATTCAAAAGCAAAAATATATCTCTATTTATTATATCAAATCATATGTGAAATGGATTTTATTCGTGCTACAGGTGAGTCCCGATTGATTCTTGAAGGAGAGAATTTTTAACTTCATAATATCAATTATATCATGTCGTTCATGATCTCGGAATCGATCTAATTAACTTGGCGTGCTTAAATCGTTCAAAGGAAATTTATTTTTAGTGGTGCGTAGGAATATAATTCGCTATCGGATCGTTGAACCAGATTTGCCTCATGAAGCGTGCAGGCATGCATGTTGCTTCTTTCATATCAGGATGGAACAACCCCCTGTCCTGTATATATCGACTAAAAAGAAAAATAAACGCTAGATGAATAATATGTTATTTTATAAATAAATTAATGTAGTTGATTATTTTGGAAGAAGTATTTTGCGTTGGCCACACAAACTTACAGTAAACTACAGAAATAAATAAATGTGTTTTAGTTTTACATTTGCTAGTCTATTTCATTTTGTCAATTATATTCAATTCTTAATATTCAATTTATGACTAATTCTGAAAGTATGTAATTTTGATAGTTTTTGTATACTCTACACGTTATTTAAATACATAACTAAAAATTAATTAATAAATATCAAACGACCATAATAAATATAATTCCATTCGAGTCGTAAAAAGCTTGTTATACATCATGCAATAACGTTTGGTTATTTTACTATAAAAATAAATAGCTAAAATTAAATAGTACTTAAATGTCTTTAAATTATATAAGGATTTTTTGTGCCTATTTTGTCATTTACAGCCATATCTCAAAAGCAATTACAAATTACTGTTAATTAGAAAGAAATATCTATTCTAGAGAATCATAATTACTTTTAATTATTAGAAATCATAATTACTCAGCAATGCATATAGACCGAAAATGATGCACTTAGTCTTATATAATGACTCAATTCATAAATGTCACGCCAAAACTCATATATCGTTATATTGCTAATACAATTCTTGAAATTAGGTGTTTGTTATGCATACCTTAGAAAAAATGAATGTGTTTGTGTATGTGTGTGTGTGCGTGTGTGTATGTGTGTGCGGATACAAATTTTCGTCGACGATTTCGGGAACACCGATCAACCGATTTGAATAATTCAAAGAACATTCGATTTGTATTGATAAGGAGACGTTCTGATTAATTTTCGGCAAAGGCAGGTCTAGCCGTTCCGAAGATACGGGGCAAAACGTGCCAAAAATGGTAACTCAGTTTCTAAGAGAACGGTGCGTTCGATTACAAAGCAGTACGATTGCTTTGAAAAAAAGTTCAAAATTTCCAAAATATGTCGAAATAAAGAAAATATAGTTACTCAAAAATCAAATTTTTTCGAAGTAAATTTTTTTCAAAAATGTTAATTGTTTTTAAAAAAATAATAATTTTTGGTACGGGAAATTCCAGCAATTTGCCTTAAGGCACGATGCCATGCACCCCACTAGTTATTAGTAGTGTTATAATAGTTTAATAAAGGTTATATAGATCTGTCTTAAATTAAAACATATGTGCAAAATCTAGGTCTATAACCTATGCTGCACTCATACGTCAGAAGTAGTAGTTAATTTGCATTCTCACACACAAAGCATTAATAAATGTTATAAAATAAATTAAATAATACAATTGAAGGTTGTATACAAACTATAACTAGTGCAAAGTTGCTACAATTAACCATTTTCAATTAGAATTTCATAAAATTTTGTAGATCATCTAACTGTACTTCGTTACTTCCTAGATATAAACATAGGTAAATATTTGAAATGATTAGATTAAATAAATAAAATATTATGTGTAATATCAATAATATTTTTACTAGCATTGCTTTAAGTTTTATGATAGCTTAATTTAAAATATGTTTATATTCGTTTAATAATTATATAGTTAGTTAATTAGTATTCAAAACACATATGTCAAAATATATCTCAAAGTTTAAAATACTTTTAACAGTGAAATGACTTATAAATTAATTATAAATTAATTTTTTATTCTCATATCTAAATACCAATCAGAAGCTTAAGTGCTATAAGCTGTTGAGCTGAAACTTCTCCTTACGGAGGGCGCTATTTTCACTTGGAAACATATTGCTATCTGTATTTCCAAGTGAAAATCGTTGTCACCGCCTGACAATGGGCTGCTCGAAGTAGGTATCGAACCCGGGATCCCTAAATCAAGTGCTGTCGGTCTTAAATCCTTACCTACGCGCCAGCCCAATATATTTTATTATATTAAATTTATTAATATTTCTATAGCCATGTTACGTAATTTTCCAATTTACGATTGCAAAGATATCACAAAACACATTCGCAAACATTTGGTGAACATATGTCGAAACGTTCACGCCGTCGTTAAATTTATTTATCCATGTCATAAAGTATATAGATTTATAAAAATAGCTGAATATAGAATGTCACGAGAACATTTATATTTTAGCAGTAAATCTTATTTTTATAATTTGTGACAATTTTCATGGAAGTTATAATTTCTGGAATTAAGATGTAACATTCAACATATAAATAAGCTGATCTATTCTTATATAAATTATTCAGAAGTAATACCTTTCAAACTTTTCAGTTTTTAAATTTTACGATAGGTAAATACAAACTAATTTTTACGTATTTATTCAACTTCATTTAATTGAATCATAATTGTTAAGGTATTTCCGAAACTAGAATAGTGAAATGAAATTTTCAAAAATACCATCTTTAGTTTCATTTTTTATTCCTTCTTACAAAGCAGACATACCTACTTTACCATATATTTTATTATTTTTAACCTTTTCCTTTACTTTACCCCTACCTATATAAGGTGCTTTACCTTTACCTTTACTCTATCTATATAGGGTGCTTTACCTATATATTGTGCTTTACCTTTACATTTACTTTACCTCTACCTATATATGGTGCTTTACCTATATATTGTGCCTTACCTTTACTTTTACTTTACCACTAACTAAATATAGTGCTTTACCTATACATTGTGCCTTACAATTACCTTTACTTTACCTCTACTTATATATGGCGTTTTACCTTTACCTTTACCTCTACCTATATATGGTGCTATGATGCCTATATATTGTGCTTTACCTTTACCTTTACTCTACCTATATATGGTGCTTTACCTTTACCTTTACTCTACCTATAAATGGCGCTTTACCTTCACCTTTATCCCTACCTATATATGGTGCTTTACCTATATATTGTGCCTACCCTTAATTTTACTTTACCTCTACCTATATATGGTGCTTTACCTACAATCTACATATTGTGCTTTACCTTTACCTTTATTTTACCTCTGCCTATACATGGCGCTTTACCTTTACCTTTACCTCTACCTATATATGGTGCTTTACCTATATATTGTGCCTTACTTTTACCTTTACTTTACTTTTATTAACACAAATTTGTATGTAGTATGTCGATAATCATGCTGATTAATTAAAGTGAATATAAAATATTAATTTTGACTAATTGATTTAATTTCAAAATTACAATAACATTATACATTTTAGCTTTTCTATAATGTTAATGAATTGTGAATGTAAAATAAAAGAAACAATTGCTATTATAAAATACAATTGAATATTAAGATGTTGGAGCAATTTTTTTTAATTACTATATTTGTTACTACTGCTAAATAAACATCTAGTAACAATAATGAACAATAATATAAATTTCAAAAATAAACCTTATATCGAGATATTATTACGATATTATTACGATATATAATAATAAATTCCTTTATCAAATTGTAGACTAATTGATATGTATCTCATGAAATTAATTATTACCTACATCACATTTATATAACTAATATATCATATGTATTATTAATAATACATATGTTCCATAAATAAAAACATTCGCCAGAAATGCACGAAAGTAAAACATAAAACCCAAAATAGCAATTTCAATTGGGTTTTCACAATGATAAAAAAGAAGACGAATTTTCTTATAGACATATGAAATACGTGAGCGCGGCTCATTAGATAAACTGTGCTAGAATTGCATTATAGATTGAACGATATCATTGATAGTTTATGTACACGTAAAACAACGATTTCTTATTGCAGTTTAAATTAGATATTTATTATAGATTCATAAGTCTATTTTATCAATACATCAATCGTTAACTGATAACTATTGATCAATCAAGAATCTTGTCACTGTGTGAACTTTTACTTGTGATTTTTTTTTTACAAATCAATTTATTTAACATCGGTCTAATACTAAACCTTTATTTTATTTTACAATATAATTCATTAATATCAATAATTAATATTATTCATTAATAATAATACGGTTTTATTTGTTTATTTTAGTGGCTTCTATATATTCAATCCTGCGGTCTTTTGATAATTTTTGATTATGTAGTTCTTAGATATATTATTTATTTCTAATTGCATCCTATATATCTAATAATTAACATGCGCTTTGATATATAAAACCCTTTTTTTTTAAATATAATTTGTCAAGCGTAGAGCTATTAATATATTATCTTCTTATCAACATCGATATAATTTTTGCAGTATTCTATACAATATAGTTTTTATTGCAACTATAGTATATAAACAAATTAAGATTGATTTTAAAAAAACTAAATATTCTAAATGATTTTTGTATACATAGCAATTTATTATATAGAATTATCTAATTTGCTCCCCATCAATATCGAATAAACCGTTACAAATATTCAAAATTATATTAATATATATTTTATTATAAAAACAACCAAAATAGTTTATTATTGATTGTTTACATTCTAATTTTCCAATAATTATCACTGATTGTTGTTTGTGTTGTTTGTTTGTTCAAACTGATGTTTAAAATTCAAATGAAAAATTTAATTGATTCAATCAATTGTAAATTAATTTCTGTATATAAATTTGCTGAATATCTCATTATTATCTATAGCCTTTGTATTATCAAAGTATTAAAAAATTAATTTTAGATTTATTTTTAAAATCGATTTGTTAATATTTTCGTTTCTAGGTTCAAGTAACAATTGGAATTGAAATAAATACTGAAAATTGTGTTTCTTAAAACATGAAATAATATTAGAAATCATGTTCGATGTGATATATATATATATAATATATATAAATAAGAGAAAATATAATATATTATGAAATCCAATACCGGTTGCTATGGACGCTACTTCAAAATAAACATCGGATATACTTATCAAAACCAGTTCGATAATTTAAAACTTCACAAAAGCTATACAAAACCAATAATCATGTAACTAATAAAAAAGTATATTAAATTGTTGTATAGTTCTAAAGCCAATACAAATTATATTTTCTAACTTTTAACATATTAATATAAAATAAAAGTTAAAAAAATACAAGTTGCAGAAATGTGAAGTGCAATAAAGTGACAAATTTGGTTATAAGTGAAGTATAGAAAAAATTGTGTAGTCTAGTTTTAGTATGTTTCCGTGCATATACTTAATAACATTGTAAGTTCTTTATTAACATGCCGCTGTTAATTAAATTGAAAATTAATTCAATAAATATGAGCAGTAAATAAGATACGTGTATACGAACTTCATTAAAAATAAAATTATTTTTATCAATTTTCGGTTTAGTCAAACAGCAGTATCATAAAGTTATGCTATTTATTTAATGCATATTTAGAACATGCAAACGAAATAAATATTTTAATTATTACATGTGGTTACTTCGGACAATATTTACTAAGTAAGGTTATATTTTTAAGTGAAATATTATATTTTAGTAAATAATGTTTAATATTTGCGTAATATTTATATTTTTATTTGTACAAAAAATTAAAGTATTAAAAAAACCTTGAACGACTGTCGATCCAAATGTATCTGAATTCAAATTATAGCCATAATTTTTCGTGATCTATTATTTTCTCGTACCGGTTAGTGAAATTATGTGTTTTGTATATGATTACAAAAAGTTACTGAAGATTAGTTTATTTGAGTTTAATTTGTTTTATAAGTTAAGTTTAGATTTACGGTATAGTTGAAAAAGTTTGGTAATGCAGAGCAATATCGACATAGGTCTAATTAAATAAGACTAATGTGCATTTTGTAAATTGATATAAATAAAACATGAAGTATTTGTCATATTCGGTGTATTTTTAAATAGATAAAATCATATTCGTATTCTCAATATTATAGAAAGTAATTGATATATATATATATATATATATTTATATATATAGTTATAGTATCATGACAACGTGTAATCGATTTGAATCGGTTTATGATTGATTTACATGCCAACATGTCTTTCGTGTCATAAGTTAAAATCAGAATTTGTTCCTTAGCCGAAAACGATAAATGTGTCAATAATAGTTTAACACGAATGCATAAATGGAATATATTCCGATATTAAAAGTAGATTAGTCATAGTTGAATAAACTTTAAGTTGAATTTTAGTATATTATTCTCTCACCGCACGTATTCATGAGTAGATTCGTTTAATTAAACTAAACTATTTTTAAAATTTTATTTTAAAAAAATTGCTCAACTATTTATTGATAAATATTGATCAGTTTAAAAAAATTGTTTGAATGCTGATAGTTAAAAATTTACAATATTCGAAGAGTAAATATTAAAATGACTACAACGTAAGAGAAGTGTGTTTGGAACAATTTGGAATCTATTTAATAAAGTTCAACAATGGAGGACAGATAAAAGCAATTTTATGTTAGTAACATGTGTTACATTATTAATAAAGAATTTACCAAAAAATGGATTACTATGAAGCCGATCAAGTGCGTTATCTTCAAGCTGAGCTTTTTCCCGTTTGTGTTATTGCCAGAGGTTTGTGGAAGATTTTAAACGGTTTTTGTAATCAATAGTAAATACAGAATATAAATAATATTTCAATTATGAAGTGATTTTATATATCAACATATAAGTTATCCATTCCCCATTTCCAGTGTACCCAAATTAACATTATATTCTATATTTATTTGATGCTCAATTGTGTATTGATTCTGAAAGGTCTGAAATGTACATTCGTTTTATAGTTTTCCAATATCATAGTACAGCTCTAGTAAAATAGAGCTTTAATAATATTGGTTAGCAAATGTTCAAATAGCTGGAGTAATTAAAACATGATTATGCATTGCCCCATTTTGTTTTTAAGGTGGCCTGTTGGGAAGTTTTCTTCAAAGATCATTAAAAAGTAACCAGTTACGCGTCGATGCTCATTTTCCGCCTGGTATAGACGGAGGTGAGTTGGGAACCTTGAATGATGGGTCGGTGCAGGCCAGATTGCGCGAGCCGCGGGAACTCTTCACTTTACCCCGGGATCCAGAAGGACCCCAGCAAACTGCTAGGTGGCCTTCGGAATGCCAGGTAATCTTGAAAAATAAATGCTGTTATTCTACTTCTTCATTAACAATGTTAATCAAAGCATATTCCTTTTTCTCCTCTCGTATTTTTTTGCTTGTGAATATGAACCATATCAAAGCTATAGCAAATAGTATAATTTATACAGATATTCATTGCTATTCATAATTTGTATTCATAACTATCGAAACTTACAAATATATACAATTTCTGGGATCTTTTTCCCTGTTTGGTTTACTATTTTTTAGCATATCGCTTCAACACTTTAATTTCTTGATCTAATTTTTAAATATTTTTAAGGTTTTGGAGGAACGAGTTCATCATATAGAGTATACACCTCCACAGCCTGAGCCTTATTATAACTTTAGCGGAAAAGAACCTCAGCCAAAGGTTATCGGTGAAGAAAGTGGTGTCGTGATTTATCAATATTATCCGACAAGTGCAGTTAATTATGTAAGCACATAGTCTCTTCTGACTTGTGAACAAATAATTTTATTGACTTATGTTTTGTCACAACTATGATATTTTTTCAGTTTAGTAGATCTACCGCAGGCGGTAGCAGATTATCTCCTCCGGGGACGTCGGCTGGACCGCGCGAGCCAACATCGGAGGACGAATTAGCATTCGAGTCGCGTTTCGAATGCGGAAATCTTGCCAAAGTGGTTAAAATTACCGACACTTATTATGAATTACATTTGAGATCTGATTTGTACACTAATAGGCATATGCAATGGTACTATTTCAGAGTATCAAATACGAGAAGACGTTTTATATACCGGTAAACTTAAACAATTTATTTAAAGATAATCTGTGTTTTTAGCATTCAGATATTATTTCCTATATTATATTAATAAAATATTTTGAACTAAATAGGTTTTCTATAGTAAATCTATCGAAGGGTGAAAGCCTTTACACATCAGGTATGCGCCCATTGCTTTATTCAACTCGCGATGCTCATTTGCACAGCATAGGGTGGAGAAGATGTGGTGATAATATCAGCTTTTATAAAAATGATTCATCGTAAGTTTAATAATTGTTTGGGAATATTAAACAGCTGATATTTTGAATTATTAAAAATCATAAGAAATTTATACTATTGTTGAAAATTGAACTTCAACATACTTTAAACTACTAAACAGTCATACATATTTATGGGAAAGTAGTATATACTTTGAATTGTACATTTTATTACTGATAGCGAGTATTTTAATATTTGTTGTATGAATTATAACTAATAGTAATTTTTTCATCAGAAGTGATGAGGAACCAGATCAAAGTGCTTCCTATACTTTAACATTTAATATAGAATTTCCACACGACAGAGATTCCGTATATCTTGCTCATTGCTATCCATATACATACACTGATCTACAGGATTATTTAGGTGAAATATTTATCATATAAAAATGGTTTAATAAACAATAGACACTAAATTGCCATTCAAAATAATTATTTTAGGTAGAATTCAAAACCATCCAATAAAATCAACTTTCTGTAAATTGAGATTATTATGCAAATCTCTAGCTGGCAATAACGTTTATTACCTGACAGTCACGGCACCTCCAATAGAAAATGAAACTAAGGTGACAGCAAATAGAAATGTATAGTTCTATAATTTTAGATATTAGGATAATTTATAAATTTTACTCTCACAATCAGAAAAAGAAAGCCATCATTGTAACAGCACGTGTACATCCAGGAGAAACACCGGCTTCGTACATGATGAAAGGTGATAAAATCTAATTATTTATAGATATAAGATATAAAATCGAATTAGTTTACTTCTTTCAAAAACTGTTTAACACTACAAATTCATGGTTATAACAATATTTATGATATCTTATTACCGTGGTTACGGTTCACTATTAAATATGATGAAAAATGCATATGCAATGAATTAATTACAGGTCTGATGGATTTCATAACTGGTGACTCAGCAAGGGCTCGTGAACTCAGGGCTAAATTCATTTTCAAAATAGTTCCTATGCTTAACCCCGATGGTGTAATAGTAGGAAATAACAGATGTTCATTAACTGGAAGAGATTTGAATCGACAATATAGAACTGTGATAAGGGAAACTTACCCACCAGTGTGGCATACTAAGTTAATGATACGCAGGTGGGTCATAATAAAAACTTGAACTAGAATGTGTTTTATTTATTGTTTCTAGGCTAATATAATTAATATTTATAAATAAAAATATTGATTAATAAAAAAGAGGATTTTTAAGCAAATATATAAATCCCCAATTTTGTAGATTGATGGAAGAATGTGGCGTATTGATGTATTGCGACATGCACGCACATTCGCGCAAACATAACACTTTTATATATGGCTGTGAAAATAAACGAGGAGCAGACAAACGCCTGTTGGAGCAAGTTTTCCCTCTGATGCTCCATAAAAATGCTGCAGATAAGGTTAAATTAAGTGTGCCAATAATAAATAATTTGCTGAAAAATGTAAATCAAAGAATGTTTTAATTATCATATCATTTTTATAGTTTTCCTTCGAATCTTGCCGTTTTCGCATTCAACGATCCAAAGAAGGCACAGGACGCGTGGTTGTCTGGCTGATGGGTGTTGCCAATAGTTACACGATGGAGGCTTCATTTGCAGGCTCAGCATTGTCTTCCCGAGCTGGTACACATTTTACTGCCCAGGATTATGAAAATATGGGTAAATCTTTCTGCGAAACTCTATTGGACTACAGTGATGAGGATCCCAGCAAGGTAAAAGAATTTTTATGTTTACTTCAGCATAAGTACCAATCATTATAATTTTAAATAGTTTTGATTAAACTTAGATTTCATTCATTAAAATTAATCTTAAGTCGTTCTTAATTAATTATTGTGTGGAAAAGTGTGCGAATAAGCAATAGAAAAATTAGTTATGAATTATGGAATTACGTAGCGAATATATGATCGGTACTATGAGTTCTTATTACACTTCTAAATAACTTGCTTTAAGCAACTTATATTTATTATTTTAATAACGGAATATGTCTATATAGCAGAACCCAATTAAAATCTCTATATAAATTTTAGGAAAGACTTAGGTGTAAAATCATAACTAGACTCGTACAAGAAGGTTCTACTGCTGATGAACCTATTAACATCATGCTGTCAGATTACTCAAGGTATTTAGAAGAGCAGTTTACCAATTTAGCATTATTTCATTAAAAATTACATCATTTCTTAGTGATGACGGCGATAGCTCGAGCAGTTCAGACTACGATCTTTTGTTCAATAAGAAGGAAGAAGTACTCGTGGTACCACCACCGTCACCAGTAATTTTAAATAAGTACAAGAAGAGCAAGAAGGTACTCAAAATGCAAATTTCAAAACTGAATTATATTGTTAACATACAAATTTTGAACAGATACTTAGTGAAATTTAGAAAATTGAATTTCAGAATAAAAAACAGCTGTTAAAACCAATAAATAGAACCAAGTCGTATCAGCGAAAAGCTATTAAGGTAAAAAAACTATATAATTTTCTACACAATCCAAAATATATATACATGTGTTTAATATATTTATAAATATATTATGCATTGATGCTTTGAATTACTGAATTATAAATATAGTAATAAAATTATTTTTTCAAGATGGTGCGCACCACGTTGGATTTACCAACTACCGATCCTGGAAGTGATTTATGTACAACAGAAATAGATTCAGGAGATGATACAGAGCCCGTAGCTATCTCAAAAAATTCATATTCGCCTAAAACCAACAGTAAAAATCTACAGAATCGTCAAAATATGAATGATGACAGGAAACGTAAAACAAAACGTCGTTCAATGCCTCCAGAATTAGTCGTTAAAATAGCGCAAGTGAGTGTAGTTTGAAGAAAGTTAAGAAAACATGTGCAACAAAAGTCAATAACTATTATAATAAATTTTTAATAAATTTTAGAAGTATGAACAGGTTTCGGATAATGAAAGTTACACAACAAAAAGAGAAGCGGAAATCCAAATCCACATAGAGCGTCAATCCAGCGAATACGAGTTTCCTAAAGATTTTCCGCCCGTTGATAAACTGCGCACCTGCCCGTGGAATCAATTTAAGAGTCTTCCTCATAAGTATATAAAATATATCTCATCATAAGTATATAATATATATTATATTAATTTATAAATGAATATTTAGTTTTTAACACATAAAATGTTTCAGAAGAACTAAATTGCTTGAGCAATTTTTATTAATCATTTATGATTTAGGGAAACGAATGGAAAATATTTATAAAAGATTTAAATTAAATTTCTTGGCCAATTTTTATTAACCATTTAATGATTTTGGAAAACGAAGGGAAAGCATTTATAAAAGATTCAAAACTTCATACATGTATATATATATATATATATATATATATTAGGGTGGTCCTTAAAATGGTCATTTTCGAATTTCCTCGCTCCCAGGGGCTCAAATCGTTCCTAATGGATGAAAAACAATTCTCTGAAAGTTTTAGCTCTTAATATTAACGTTTAGATAGAGAGCAATTCAATCAAAGTTTTGTATGGAAATAGCATGGTAAAATTTTCAAAAATTTTAAAAATGTTTTTAGGTGTAATTTAGCGAACAAATGAATGAATAAAACTCATTCATTTGTCGCTAAGTTATACCTAAAACATTTTTTTTAAATTTTCAAAATTTTTCCATGCTCTTTCCATACAAACTTTGATTGAATTGCGCTCTATCCAAACGTTAATATTAAGAGCTAAAACTTTCAGAGAATTGTTTTTTATCAATTTGGAACCATTTGAGCCCCTGGGAGCAAGAAAATTTGAAAATGACCATTTTAAGGACTACCCTAATATATATATATATATATATATATATATATATATATATATGCATTTATATTATACTATAAGCCTTGTCAGTTTAATATCACCTTTATTAATTCAACAAAGTTTTGCATTTACAGGCAACTATTTTACATATAATGACTTACATTATTTGATAATCATCTTAACAAGGTGCCAGAATTTCGAATAACTTGTTATTAAAATAAGTTGAATGACCATATAAATAACGTTCTAATGTTCAACCATGTTTTTTTTTTCAAAGACAGTTTTCAGAAAACCGGGGTGATCGCTCAGGCGAGTTGCGTGCTAAGCTTCTTACAAGCACGGCGCGGCAGCAGGTGTGGACGGGCACACCAGAATGGGGACCCAGGGCACCCTTATCATGGGGTCTATCAAAAATGTTACACTTTAATGGAGATAGTACCGCTTTGTTAAAGTAAGAATTTAACAAATTATTATGTGTTTTCACATACGTTATTTAATATAAAATGTAAATTTCATTACATGTATGATCATTATTAATTTTTAAGTTAATCATTTGATTACTTTATTAAGAGAGTTTTATATGATCATGATTTGTATAAATTAACAAAACTGTTTTATTTTCTAAGATTTGTTCAAATAGTAAATTATTCAAGAATATATCAATAAATTATTATTTGGATATTTCAGATCATGCTCGCAAAAACTTCTTACCCTTGAACGTATGAGTTTGAATTATCACATGAAAATATTGAATGAAGCTAAAATCGCAAAATCATTAAAGAAATCATTCAGTCAGTCAGGAGCCAATTACGTGCAACAATCGAGCGATGGAAATGGCTTAGAAAATCGAAAACGAAAACCAAGGTATATATATTCTGCACCTATTATATAGAGTCGAGCGGGGCTTAAAGGTCCGCGGGTAAAAAGCCCACCATTAATCTCAAAAACAAGTAAAATTAATTTTTCTAACAATAATAATTGAAAGAAAAGGAAACAAGATGTATAACCAGCCATCACCTTAATTCCTCAATATTGGAATTTTTTAACAAAAGTAATTTCTTTTGTTGTTAGTTCTTTTGGTTGCGAGCGCTGTTGTTTAGTTTACGAGACCTCAATATAATTTTTAAGTATACGTTAACAATAAAAATTAGAAAAGCAATATATCTGTCTATGGGGTAAAAAGGAGCAGGTGGCAAATTTCTGAAAAACAGCAAAAAACACATTTTTACAATGAAGAATTAGCTTAGAATTTTTGTTGTGATATAATCAATTTAGTTTTTACAATATGATTGCTCAAAGTCAAATTGGACCTTTGTGCCCCGGCGTACCTTATATTATAGAAATGTCCAACCGCAAACTCTTCATAGTAATTAATTCAAATAAGTACTTGTAAATGCTTATATTTGGGTGTGGATATAATTAGTTGATTGATAACAATGATAGAATTTTAATGGATGGTAATAAATTGAATTGCATTGTAATACAAACCGCGTGCATCGTAATGCATTGTTAGGAAACAGATTTCCATCAGAGTTTTATTTGAATACATTCTAATCTCACTGTGTTGATTATTTAATTTCAGACTTAAGCGATCTGATAAGGCTACTAGTAAAGATAAACCAGAAATACCATTACCATCTTATTTATATTGCTGGCACAAAGGACATAGAAAAAGAAAGCCTATAGCAACACAAAACACAGCAAAAACTGTCATGTCATTTGCTAGTCCCGAGGAATCTAATGTAAAAGTTAGTCGAAATAACGGATTAAAATTAGGGGGTCTTGCTGTTATGGCCATTAATAATAACACTAATAAACAAACACATAAACTGAGGCGTCAACAACGAAAGGCAGAAACAAGCTCGGATACGGAAACAGAACATAAATCCAAAGCTCAAGACGGGAAACAGAAAAATAAAAAAAAGTTGCTAAAGAGTCGTAGTAAATTAGTCTCATTTGATAAAGTCAATAAGAAATTGTAATGAACTAAAAATTTCATAAATTTTATTCATGCCATTCTTAGAATTATTATTATTCAGAGATATATTCTTAGAATTATTATTATTCAGATCTGATATTAACATAATGCTTTACAATTCTTTTAATAATATAAAATGATCTTAAAAACGTACTTAAGAACACCATATATTTTTTATACTTTTACAGAAATTTTTAGCTACTATATTGTAGCTCAGTATATGGTGAGTATGAGTACCTACGCCAGCGGTTTCCAACCTTTTTTGCATCGCGTCCCCCTGCAAATATAAAAAAAAATTGCTGCGCTCCCCCTTATTGTACTCAACTGATATTATCAGACTACAAATTAATATGCAATATTATGTAAAAATATTCATAAAAACTAAATATTTTTTGTTTATTTTTTAATAACGTTCCATAAATGTTGGGTTATTTTCGATAATAGTATTCTGGAAACAGTTGTACGCGCCCCCCTTAGAGCCTGGCGCCCCACAGGTTGGAAACCGCTGACCTACGCTCATGCTATAAATTCAATAAACAATATTTGATAAACAAAAATGAGAACAAACCATAAATTAAGCATTTTGAATAAAAACAATACATATTGAAATAATAATTTAACATGAAATAAAATGTGGAATAGATACCTTTGATTTTAATTTATATTTTTTGAATGTCACATTTAGATTACACTGACACAGTTTCTTATAATTCTTAAATTTATGAATTATCACATTGTTTCTCAGAATGCACAAATTAATTAAGATTACTTTTTTATTTTTATTAAAGATAATGGATGCAGACGTTACTTTTTTAACTATTTAAATTTAGTTATTTGATTTAGATTTAAGTTTTTACTGTTTTAGATTTAATTGAAAAGGGTTTCTCAAGAGATATGAAGTTAGCAACGATACCAAGAAAATTATAAATTGACTGGAGTGAAAAACATCCGCAATGTTGGATATAAACCATAATCATTACACAAATAAGAAATATTTGGATAATATATAATATTGTATGTCTGTCATTTGAATATAACGGCCAAGAGTGTCTATCCTGACGTGTATGTGCTCTATGGTGTGTCATATGTAGAGTGTCTGATCCCTTACGGAACAGAAGTATGTATCTGTGTGCGAGTCGGTGTCTGGCGGTAACTTGAGTGTTGAACAGTTCGGCGTTGTGTTAATTTGGTGAATTATTAAATGTGTTGTATGAAGTAAAAGGTGTTTTATTAATTAATTAATGCTAGAATAAAGCTAGCTTAAAGCTCAGAAGTGGGATAGGATCAAAACGTGGAGAATTTTATTAGAGAACATTATTGGTGTGGATTATTGAAATAGGCGATTTCAATAATCTTTTTTTTGAGTGCCCGTGTTATTAATCAGGCGGGTTATAATTACGGGGTGCGATAGAAAGCAAGGTGTGCTTCGCTATCGTACAAGTGCGGGTGTTATTTTGTAAGTTTTGTAAGTTTTGTGTGTTTGTGTGTTGTGCTAAAGTGAGGTTAGCACGTGGGTAACCAAAATAAGAACAGAGTGGAGAGAAAATATCAAAAGCAGGGCGTAATATTGATGTTGGCGAGTCGCGGAGCTGCGATGTGTGTAATTAAAAACTGGAGATTGCGGAAATAAAATAAGATTTGGTGAGATGGCTACTGGTGGTGATGCTGAGAGCTTGGTGCCCGAAGCCTTAAGAGTGCTATCGTTGACGGACTTGATTAATCTTATTAGGGCGACAACCAGTAATAAAAACGATAGCATCTCGAGCAGCGAGTGGTTGGCGACGATACCGATATTCGACGGGTCGTCTGAGCAATGCATCGAGGCGTGGTTTGAACGGGTTGAGACCGTCCGGGATGCATACGAGGTGCCTAAGAAAAAGATGGCGGTGCTGATAACATCGAAGCTGTCGGGGCGGGCGAGGCGATTATATGACAGCAAGGCAGAGTATGCGACATATTCATACGACGAGCTGAAGAGGGTGCTAACAGCGTTTTTCAAAAATGGAGAAGACAGGATGACTAGAATGAAGCGCTTTGAGTCTCGGAGGTGGCGAAAACAGGAACCGTTTAGCGCATACTTTCAGGAGAAGATGGCGCTAGGGAATAGGTTGGGTTTTATGGAGTCCGATCTACTGGCTTATATGATAGACGGCTTCGACAACCCGCCACTCCAGGCTCAAGCCAAGATGAGCCAATTTAAGGATTTAGCAACTCTGCTAGGTGTAATGAATGAGTTGACAGCGGAGGAACGCGGATGCAATATGATGCCGCCTACGAGGGTACAGCCAACAGTGTTTCCTAGAGTGGAAACACAAGGCACATATCCTACGGTGAGGTGTTTTAATTGTGGCGGAGTGGGACATATGGCGTCCAGGTGCATCAAACCGAAGAACGATGGAGTGGCGTGCTACGACTGTGGCTCAAAGGAGCATCAGCAGAGATTCTGCAAAAATGTCCGGAGTACGGCGCAGGTGGCGCCTGACAGCACTACATTTCGAGTTAACGAAATATTGGCGATTGATGGTGAGATTACCACAGACGGAGCAAATATAAATATATCAGATGAAAATGACTACGAAAGTGGTAGCGACAGTAGAAGACCTGGAGAGTGAAAAACCGGAGGAACCAGAGACTGCATTCGAAATGCATGACTATGGAGTGATAGCGACAGCAGGAGATCTGGTAGAAAAGGAATATTGGAGAGTGAAAAGCCGGAAGAAACAGAGACTGCATTCGAAATGCATGGCTATGGAGCGATAGCGACAGCAGAAGATTGGGAGACTGAAAAACGCAGGAAGAGCCAGAGACTGCATTTGAAATGCATGGCTATGGGGTGGTCGCGACAGTAGGAGATCTGGTCAGAGAGGAATATTTGGAGACTGAAAAACGGGTGGTGCGCGATCCTTACCCAGTCCAAGAATAGATGATTGCTTGGACTCACCGAAGTCTAAGAGGTATTTTACGAAGCTAGATCTGGAGAACGCTTTCTTTCATGTGGTGGTGGCTGAGACTAGTAGAAAATACACTAGCTTGGGGTGTGCACAGGGAGAATATGAATACAACCGTATGCCATTTGGGTATTGTAATAGCCCGAATGTATCTATGAGATATGTAAGTGACATTTTTCGTTGTTTTGTGATGAACTGTGAAGTTATAGTGTACATGAACGATTTACTAATGGCCACAGAAACAATTGAGGAGAATATTGAAGTGTTGCGTAGGGTGTTAGAGATGATTCGTAGAAATAAGCTAGAACTAAAATTAAATAAGTGTATAAAAATAATAGGCGTATAAGGACAATAAGTGATGGCGACAAAGTTGGTAGAGACAATAAGTGAATGAAATATGATTTATGTTGTAATGGTTTATGATTATGTTGTAATGGTTTTATGATTTGTGTTTGTAATATTAGATTTAGATTACTGTTGTATTAGATCTCATCAGTCGGGGACGCCTGTGAGGTCAGGATTGGCCGAACTATAATATTGTATGTCTGTCATTTGAATATAACGGCCAAGAGTGTCTATCCTGACGTGTATGTGCTCTATGGTGTGTCATATGTAGAGTGTCTGATCCCTTACGGAACAGAAGTATGTATCTGTGTGCGAGTCGGTGTCTGGCGGTAACTTGAGTGTTGAACAGTTCGGCGTTGTGTTAATTTGGTGAATTATTAAATGTGTGTATGAAGTAAAAGGTGTTTTATTAATTAATTAATGCTAGA
>NW_020539101.1:0-22359 GCF_003426905.1 Ctenocephalides felis
CATGTGTACCCTCGAAACAATGAAGACCAGGAAAGGAAACTTAGCGAATTGATCGACACACATGAAGAACTTTTCAAAGAAACAGTCGAACCATGCGAAGTGATAAAACGTCATATAAACATTAGATCGCAACTACATGTATTTACACCTCCACATAGGATGTCGCCGCACAAGAGTATTTGACGGAAATATATTTGCTCAGACGTTGTCGACTGGCTCTAGCTAGGTGCTTGGCCCTGGTTCTGCCTGTTAATCAAGACTCTACAGAATTTAAATTTACCTCTTGCTCAGAATTCTCTGTGTAAAGTTGTATGCAACGTTCGATCATATTAAGGACGTCCACTAAATGCAACGCCTGGCTGTGTAAGGCATTCCACGGCCGTCAAATATACTCGTCGCTCGTACCAAGTTGTTAAACTATTTGGTTACTGACAATTATATATGAAAAATTAATGAGCAATTATTGAGGAAGAAAACAAACCGTTTATCCGAAACGTTCTATAAATTAGTTCGAAAACACTGAAACTTTCTTGTTCCATGTACATAAATTGCAATTTATAAATTGTAAAGCCAAAAGCGATAGCACATAAAATTGAAAAAAAAGTGCTGCACGTGTATGTGAAAGACATTGACATTTATAAAATTTATAAATAGTTAGACGTGAAAAATAAAATATTACACTAGAACATACATGAGAAGCAACGAAATAAAAAGCATAAACCGTAAAACCACCTAGCTAAAATAATAATTCTAATATTAAGACATTACAAGCATTGAAATGTCACCAGTAAATATATATGAAGTATTTTCGTTTCTAATTTAAAAATACGAACTTAACATATTGAAAAAATTGCAGTATCTTGTGTAGTCAAAAACAAATCCTATACCACCACCTTAAATATGTAAAATATGGCAGTAGATAGAAAAAAATATGAGTGTAAAATTATAAGTCAAAATACCATGTTTTATTCATTATCATCATGGCGATAATATGTGCAATTATATCGTTGTATATGATAACTAACTATACTATTATTAAATTTATTTATATAATTGTACATTCAAATTTTCACATAGGAACACTTTTGTATATTAATTGCCTGATTGTACATGCATTGTTGATTTGAGTGTCGGTAACATTTTTATGGTAAAAAAAATATTAATGTTTTTATTATTTTGGTAAAAAAAATAATGAAAATACTTTTATACATTACGCGATACATGGTGTGTTGTGTATTGAATATTTCATAGTAGTTAAATGTAGTTTATTGGATTAGTTATTAATTAACTTCCAAAATTTTCGTAATATTTGCAACTATCGACTATTGTAGTCGAGTGAAGACGAATCGATGTTATTCAATCTTCCTTTTCTACTTATAATATCCATGCTGCATGGCATGTTTCAATAACATTTATATATTAAATTCTGTAAGCACTATTAAAATATCCTGGTTTGTCAATAAATTATATGCACGCATTTGATCCATGGTCCTCAATTACAAATCTTCTGATACAAAAAGAATTCTCAAAGGTCCTTCTTTGTTTGAGCAAAGGTTATCATTTTATTTAATATGAGGCAATGATCTATAATAAAGATCAACAAACTGTAATTCATTATTAGACTATATCCAAATTTTGTTAGTGTCCATATAAAGTAAAAATCAAATTTGATATATTAAAAGAACCATATACCATTCAAAATAGGTACCCGCCGTAAATTGCCGTAAATTTTATGTCTGCTCAATATAATAAATCCAGGGCGGTGCTTTCCTATTTGTTCGAAAACTATTTACAATAATGAAGATAACGATGGCTTTTGAATGTCTTTCACTGAATTGAAAATTTGGCATTGTTGCATGCAAACGAAATATTTCACATACTCTAGCACATAAAAGCAATCATTATAAAGCAAGGTCGAACTTTATATGGTCGCACCTGAATATGTTGGGCATTTGAACAAATAGTCGAACAAAATAGTAATGATCTTCGGCCATGAAGATCCTGACTACATCTTATTTGATATATAGATCATAGTTACGTATATTGATGTCAAAATTATACAGAAAATAGTGCACCAACTCCTCGTATAATTTATTTGTCTGAGCCAAGTTTAGTTCCTCCAATGACATGGTTTATGCTCATGTGTTTCATGTAGGAGCAAATATAATATAATATGCATCATTTGCTTTCTACCATATTCATGCCACCTTCCAAATTGAAATAATAGATTATTTTTTTCATTTCCAGTAGTACTTAATCGTTCTTTATGTGCTTGCAATGGAACAGCAATATAATATCAGATTATAAAATTAATTAAATTAGTATCAGTCGTTATTAGTATATACCATTATTTAGGAATTGTTGATCCATTAATTTAATTTTGTATATACATGGTTTCATAACTGTTGTAGTAGAATGAATAATAGAGTTTGTACTTCAATAAAATAGTGTCCTTATTTTTTGTTTCATCAACGTAATAATTTTTCATTCTATTTATAATATTAACTCCACAATATACTGAGCATCTCATGTTAATAATATTATTCCCAAATTTGTTTTGCTAGCATTGAGCAATAAATTCATTTATATCCGAGTTCAATACATTTTAACAAATTTCACATATTCAATCACCACACACACATTATATTCGAAAAATTCACGAAAAAAAACAATTCAAGAAAACTACCGACACTTTACTGTTAACAATGTAATACAAAATTTGAATACTTAGGCAAATTATACTTGAATAATTTCTTAGGTTTATTTTCACTCAACAAGAAACTCGTAAAAAAAACAATATGTTCGTATAATAGCTTGGTCTGTTATTCGACAGAATCGGTTCATTAATATATACCGAACGATTTATAAATTAATAAAAAATGACATTCTCAAGTCGTTTTCTATATACTAAAACAACACGAGTTATGCTTTTTATGTAATCGATTGGCATGCAAAACTTTACCAAATGGATATAGATATACATGTAATATTTTAAAATACTTGATACAAATATTTAACTGGGCCGGTTAATATCTTTTAGGTTATGTTCATATAAATTTTTTTAAATTAAAAGTGCGTAATTTGGCATTTTAGAGACGATTCATTATCTCCTCAATAATTGAATTTTCCTTAGGCTGTTTAATTGTTACTCAAAAAAAAAAAAATAATTGCATACAGTGCAGTTTTGAAATTCGCGCATGTTTCTCACGTGCTATGAAAATGGACAGTATTAATTTATCACATAAAATAAATTTATCAGATAGATGCATTCCATTTATTTGTACACATAGTTCATCTCAATCAAGAAATTAACGATTTACTCCAAGGTACATGGTTGGTAGTGATGATTTTAAGATAAATGTTGTTACCAATTATATTAAGAAGAGCCCAATACCATCAATTATGTAGATGCTTATCAAATTGAAGAAATGCAAAAGACTCCAATTATTCAGGTATTGGCGTTACTGTTTAATCAAACGAATAAGTTTTTTTTTTGACTATGAGAATATAGCCACTTTTACAATGAGGTGCAGTATATTGCCAGAGTTGTGTTTTGCGTTATATGAACTTTGGTTTGAATACTTGATTGATATGACACGAGATGAGTTAGTTATTTGGATTAATGTGTTGCTAGAATGGAGCACCACATCTTTAGATGCTAAAGTTCAATGATTTACGTTTAATATTTCAAAAGTTCTATTTGAGAGTGCCGTCCGTTTCAATTCGTGGGATCAAACATGGATAAAAGGGTTGTAAGGAATAGTGTATGAGCAGAATCCAGGCGAGATATGGAAAGACGAGGACAGAGATAAGGCGAGTGATTTTGTTATTGTGTCTCGTATGAGTTTATGGAAACAGTACGTTTCAATATGAAACAGTTATATGAGTATTTGATTAAGAGAGGCATCATTGATTTAACTAGTTTTACCAAAAGGCCCAGATGGATTGATTCGCTTCACGTTACGACTTCTAGTGAACGTAAACAAGTTGATAGAAGGGGTAGGTTTATTCAGATGGTGTCTAAGGCGGTACAGTTGGCTCCATTTGCATTATTTTTATTATTTGGTGTTTATTAGAAGTAGATATTATTGCAGATTTTTAATATTATTCATATAAGAGATATGTTTTTATAGGTTACCTTAGGTTGCATTAGATTTGCTGAGATTACATATTTGATAGATTTTCATAGGTTTTTAGTTACTCTCTTTATTATATTCTATTTTCTACGTAAGTTTTATTTTAATAATAGGTTACGTTGGGTTAGGTTTATATCAGTTATTTTTAATAATACATTACGTTATGTTAGGTTATTTTTTCATTCAGCATGAAAGAGAAAAAGCAATGTGTCCATTGCTCCAAAACTTTTTCCTGCAGTAGTTCGCTTTCCCGCCACATCAGATTAATACATGGAAAACAGAAATTTTCAATGCACATTTTGCTCAAAGATATTACATACTCCTTTTTCTTTGCAAAGGTACATCAAAACCTTTCATTCCTCAACTGCCAATATTTCTTTACGAGACTCCAATATCCACCGCACATTTTACAATAATTTTAGAATTCATCCTGAAACATCCCTTGCACTTCATTCTTAAGCTTTGCCTTATTCTCTAATCCCTTCCACAACATTCTATCAAATGCTCTTCCTTCGTCACCAATTCCTTCCACATCATTTCATTCGTATGCTCTTCCCTCGTCACACATTTCTTCTTTACCTAATTCTTCTGTACCTATTCCTCCCCTATTCCTTCTACATACTCTTATTCATCGCCCACATTCTTACAAACGACCCCTACAAGACCCACACCAAATAATATTTTATCGCTGCACTCTTGGAAGGTGTTTACAAGTATTGAAATATAAATACTATTTAAATATGTTTAATATTACATATACATGACAATTTATAGGATCTCCAAGGGCTCTTCGGATTACCTGTCCCATTGAGGATTGTGGGAAGGCCTATACTAGGTACAGTTCTCTGCATAATCATATTGAGTCAGCTCATCAAATTAATATTGAACAAAAACAAAAGCTTTATTCTTCAATTCGTGAGTTGTCAACTTTTTATTATGGAGATTTTCAACACAACACACTTTTCTGTAATTACAACTTTTTCTGTAGATTTTTACAGCTGGAAAACGGAAACGGAACAGAACGATATTACCTCATATGTGAAGGACACCGCAGCACATAAAACAAAAGATGAATACACCAACCAGTATTTTAATTGCCATCGGTCTTACACACATCAAACAAAAGAAAAAATTTCAAGGGGTACCAAAAAATTGGACATGCTTGCCCTCACGAATCATATGTAAGATATATATTGACGGGCATGTTAAAGTGATTACTGGAAGACACATGTGGGACATGAAAATTTGACAAAATATGTGTGACTGAACCAAAATTTGATAAATAACATAAAAGGTACAATTAAATATTATTTAGTTTCATGCATGAAATTTTTGTTAATTATTTATTCTTAATATATTTTTTTCAAACCGAATTAAGGCTGGCGTAGATAGACATATGAATGAAATGATGTGGAAAGAATGGGAGACGAGGGAAGAGCGTATAAATGAAATTATGTCGACTTCGAATTATAATGAAGAATTACCACTGAGAGCTTCCATCATTACGAAGAAAGATATTTGGAATATGCAAAGAATTGTTGTACTACCCTACGATACGTTTAGAAATAAAAAAGATTCAACAAGTGTAGCTACTTGGGTTAAGGAGAACCAACAAAAGAAAACCTTCAAAATGTTATTTTATAAAGGAATTAATACAACTAATTATGGACTTGGCAATGATGACTTTATTCTTGTAATTATGACAAACATGCAGGCAGGTAGCTCTATCTTCTGATAAGCAGTCGGATTATAAAGGTACTATACCTTCATAATACTCAACTAATATTGCGAATGTAACAAATTATCCTTTATTTGCAGATAATGCTGACGGGTTTAATTACAAGTTTTTAAAATAAAACTCAGGTATACGAGTGCCAGGTAAATTAAACTTAGATCTATAAATGTATCTTAATATTATTTATTAAGCAATTACTTGCTACTTCTAATAGCAACCTACAACCTGTCTAAAGAGGAAGCAGCGCGTCGGCTGGGGAGGAAGAAGCCGCATCAGCTGGGGAGGAGATAGCTGATACTACTTGGTGGGAGGTAGCCGAGACTACTTGGGGAGAGTTATGCGCCTGCGCAAGAGGGAGCGACTCCAGTAGAACCAATTGGCAACACGCCAATTAAAACTGAAGGTTAGTTAAATATTATACATATGATAAAATTTATTTTTAATATGCTGCTGTTTTAGAACTTATTAGAACTATATTAGAAACGCAAAGAAGGATGGTGAATGCTATTTCAACTCTAAATGGGCACATGGTTTGCTTGCTGCAAGCCATGAAACATGACAGGAATATCATTGTTGATTTTGATGTAAATAATTCAAGTTCTTTTGAGTATGTGATGCCGATAAAATCTGTGAAGGAGCTTGAGTCGCTAGAGGAGCGACTCAAGAGTGATCCTAAGCAATGTACAGAATTTGTAAGTTGTTCTACTATAAATTTTTACATATATGCACACATTCTCGAATTATGCATATACATACTAATAATTAATGATTATTTTAGAAAACCTTCATTCTAAAACTTGGAGGCAAACCGAAGCAATTGAATCTAATTTTTTGCAGAAGGGTTTTAACAAATGAATTTGCCATGCACTGTTCATGGTTTGGATATAAAAATAATGTGGCACTTCACCCAACACAAATTTTGAGATTATTTAGAAGTAATTATCATCAAATCATACATTACACGATATTATATAAATATAACATTAATATTGATACATATTAAATAGATGTTCTATTGGGAATCCACCCAAAAGTGACAGAAGATGGCCTGAAAGCAACAGATTCAAAGTGGTTGCGGAATGCCCGACAGCGGCATGAGAGATTGATGAATCGGAAGTCTGACATCAATGATGTATTATTAAATTAATTTATTTATAATAAAATTACTCATATTTTTTTTAATTTGTTCCTATTACTAAAATTTAGTACTAACTATCTCATATTATATTAATATAAAACATATGTTTGAATATTATGAACAAATAAATATAATTTCATAATAAATGGTCTATCATTAATAAATTAAAAAAATATTAAAGTCTAAATCTTATGGATGTATGGATACAGAAAGTAATATTTAATTCATGTACACAATTACGCTGTTTTCATGTTTCATCAATATCAATTCAACATGCAATTAAACGTGTTACTGAGGTCGCGACAAAAATCGCAAATGTGACATTACTCAGCGCTCAATAAACGTTCTATACAACAAAAATGACTTCGGCGCGGCGATGTCCTAGATCGCAATGCGATGTTGTTTTGATGTTTTTTTTGTGATTGTGTTTACTGGGATATTTTGCACGGATAAAGTAATTTATGCGATTTTAGAAGGTATATTTATTAGAATAAGACCTTAAGAAATAGGTATATTTATTAGAATAAGACCTCTATATGTAGTGTAAAAACATCTGTGTAGATATTATGTAGTCATAGTATGAAATGTTTAAAAATATTTGAAATTAAACTTATGTATATTGTAAATAGCTAATGTACTCGTATACAAAGTCAATAAGTCAAAAAAAAACTTTGATGCGAACGCGGGACATATTAAATATTATAGTGATATTGCTATGGTGAAAACGAATGAAATAATTAATGATGGATCATCCTACCAACAAGCAATGAATAATCTAAAAACATTTTTTGAATGCTTATATTATAGAGAGTGTTGATGCTATGAATGGCACAATGGCTATTATTTTACGGTATATTAAAGATAAGCGACTTTGACGACAATCAACAACAATTGATATGTCGTTGCATAAGGAGATTGACTTGATCTGGCCATTGAAGACGCACTAGAAATGCACTAGAAATGCGTCTAAAAGATGACAACGAGTTCTGTAAAGAATATGTAAGAGTAAAAACCTCTAGTAGACATATAGTATATATTTATATATCTGTATATGTATAGTATGTAATATTTATATATACATATACACACGTATCTTATTCGCATGATTATTTTACCAACTCTTAATTATGAAAGTTGGGGGCAGAACAGGGGAAGAGCACTAAAAGAGAAGAGGCATTGAAAGCTGCGGAATTATTATCAAGAATTGTATATTGCAATAAAAACTTGCAACAAAAATTTAAATTTTTACTATAGCGATATACGAAAGAATTAATAAAGAAAAAGTCAGTCATAAGTGGCTGATAACTTACGTTACGATAAATATGAAGCAGAAGGACCATTCGGCGAGTCAGTGCAATTCATATATAGTTAAATATTCAGTTTATTCGCTTCATTCGATATATGTGACCCTCCCACACTAGGAAAATGACATAGTTGGCGGGTGTTGCTCAAGAACAAAGGTAATTAGGGGCTGACACTACAGTTTTATATTTCAAAAATGTTATTAAACTTATACTATTTAAACACAAACCAACAGACTCTTACTTTTTACTTATATTACACGTTTGATGTTCAACTTTTCACACGGCAATATCTCGGAAACAGCGATTCTAACGAAAAAAATTATAATAACAATTTAATAGAAAATTTTATAATAAATAAACCTATTCAACATAATTTTACAAAATTTATGGTTTCAGTGGAAAATTGGAAAAACTAGATTTTTGCACCTTTGAACAATCTTGCACATTTTGCCGGCCAGCTATTTCAATTTCTTCAAGATTTCCGTTGGTCTGTATTTGTAAAATATATAGTATTAAAAAATGAACAATATGCTAGTATCAATGAAAGTGAGGCCATTAAAAAAACAAGAAGGTATATTTATTAGAATAAGACCTTAAGAAATAAGTATATTTATTAGAATAAGACCTCTATATATAGTGTAAAAACATCTGTGTGGATATTATGTAGTCATAGTATGAAATGTTTAAAAGTATTTGAAATTAAACTTATGTATATTATAAATAGCTAATGTACTCGTATACAAAGTCAATAAATAAAAAAAAACCTTTGATGCGAACGCGGGACATATTAAAAATTATAGTGATATATTGCTATGGTGAAAACGAATGAAATAATTAATGATGGATCATCCTACCAACAAGCAGTGAATAATCTTGAAAACATTTTTTTGAATGCTTATTTAGTTAAAGCTTATTAATTAAAGTGTATTATAAGCAAATAATATAAAATTTATATTGCAATATTAAAATATAAATGGTGCTTATTTGATATTTGTAAGTGCAAAATTTACTGTTTATTCAATGCAGTATGTAATTTAATTCAAAGCACAGGTTATATAAAAGATTGTTATTTTTATATGATACTCGTGTAACATTTTTAACTTATAGAATTCATTTAAATATTGTAATTGTATATAATGCAAACAGTACAACTAGACTGCCTCCCTCTTTTATTAATAGTATATTGATTGAATTACTGAACCAGTATCAACATGATAGAAATTTCTTTTCAAGTCGGCGAGAATGGTTACTAAGACGAGGACGGCGGTCTATCTATACTCTCTAAGAAGAAAATACATCTAGGCAATCCTGTAGAACAGATTAGCAAGGTTATAAGTAAAAGTTATAATTATCAGTTAACCATACCAGAGTTAAGTAGTTTGGGTGTTGAAATTGCTGTGGATACATCGTCAGATATGTTTTCCTCAGATAAATGCGCAGCATAGCCAATTACCTAATTCTATAGCCGCATGTCATCAGATGCCTTTATGTCGATAGTTTTTTCATTGCGGTATTAAATTCTAAACAACACAAGCTCATACCTTTACCAAATGGATACAATACGATTTTCAGAGTTCAGTCCCGTTTTTCGGAAATTTCAATGTTCACTTTTACTTCGAACTCTTAAAGGTATGTTAAGACTTAAGTTGATCGAAAATTTGATTATGGAGATTTTCAACACAACACACTTTTCTTTAATTAGAACGTTTGCTGTAGATTTTTACAGCTGGAAAATGGAAACGGAACAGAACGATATTACCTCATATGTGAAGGACACCGCAGCACATAAAACAAAAGATGAATGCACCAACCAGTATTTTAATTGCCATCGGTCTTACATAGATCAAACAAAAAAAAAATTTTCAAGGGGTACCAAAAAATTGGACATGCTTGCCCCTCACGAATCATATGTAAGATATATAATGACGGGCATGTTAAAGCTGATTACTGGAAGACACATGTGGGACATGAAAATTTGACAAAATATGTGTGACTGAACCAAAATTTGATAAATAACATCAAAGGTACAATTAAAGATTATTTAGTTTCATGTATGAAATTTTTGTTAATTCTTTATTCTTAATATATTTTTTTTCAGAACAAATTAAGGCTGGCGTAGATAGGGAAGAGCATATGAATGAAATGATGTGGAAGGAGGAATGGGTGACGAGAGAAGAGCGTATAAATGAAATTATGTCGACTTCATTATAAACAACATACGTGAAGCTCGTTATAATAAAGAATTACCACTGAGAGCTTTCATGATTACAAAGAAAGATATTTGGAATATGCAAAGGATCGTTGTACTACCATATGATACGTTTAGAAATAAAAAAGATTCAACAAGTGTAACTACTTGGGTTAAGGAGAACCAAGAAAAGAAAACCTTCAAAGTGTTATTTTATAAAGAATTAATACAACTAATTATGAACTTGGCAATGATGACTTTATTCTTGTAATTATGACAAACATGCAGGCGCAAATGTTATTGAAATTTGGTACAGACACGTTATGCGTTGACGGTACTCAAGAGACTAAGGGTTATGGTTTTCAATTGCATACGCTTTTGGTGATTGATGAATTTTAGAGTGGGATTCCTGTTGCCTTTTGATTTTCCAACAGACAAGATATTTTATTTTATATGCCACACGATATGGGGTTACTAGAAAACAAATTATTGTGTTCATGACATGTGACCAGGAATTGGAAAAAAGCATCAGCTGCAAAGATCAGAAATAGAGAAAGACAGACGCAAGTTATGATAAATTAATAGAGATTAAAATGATTTTAAATGAAGAGGAATTCTCGAGGAGTGTAAATGATTACCTGAAGGAGCTTACAGAAGATGTAGTTAGTCATTTGCAAAATATTTCAGGAAGGCTTATTGTAAGCGCACAAAGACCTGGGCTTATTGTTTTAGAAAAGGTCTGGGTGTCAATACAAATATGTTTTTGGAAAGCTTCCACAATCAGTTGTAGATTGATGAAAGGAAAATACTCTAAAAGAATGGACAAAAAACCGATCAAGATATACACAACAGCCACGCAAACAATAGAACAGTACTGCAAATATCACGGAGGCACCATACGTGGTATGGCAGAACCATAAAACATGCAATTCAACATGCTTGAGGTGTGAGCCATGCAAAATATGTTTCCATATATATTCTTCCATATGCATTGACTATTTGCATGCATGTGCAAGACTATTGCCATCACACGCTGGGTTTAAACATAGACATCTGCAAATGGGATATGAAAAAAAAAATCAGAGCGGGTCTTGATCCAAAAAAAGTTAAAACATATTTTACTAATCTTTTCCAAGATCTATCAACATTCAGAGAAAATGAAAAAGTTAAAGTTCTGAAGATGAAGCAATAGTTCTTAAAAAGCATTTGTATCAACATCAAGTCTATATACCAGTGTTTTTGAGCTCAAACATTATTTCAACTACTTTAGCACATTAAAGCCACCCAGTAAACATGCGATATGGCCACAACATCGTGGCAATATTTTATTTAGGTCGTGTGACATGCGGTTCCCATATTCATTTTCCTCGATATTACATGGATACGGCCGCAAATTTATGTAATTATCGAACAACTATCGAGGTTCGGTCTCTGGCGCACGTGGCGTTCGTGATACATGAAAATCGACGTTGACCCACATATGTTTGTTTATTATGATAAGACCGTCTGACGTAAGGCGTTCACCCCAGTCATGACGTCATTGGCGAATGAAAACGATTCGGTCATGACGTCATACAAAATGGCGACTCAGTTATGACGTAATAGCACCTGAAAGTGATGACGTAATGCAATTAATATTCTTTTCTGTACGAATAAGCATTTATTTACGTGAATAATAAGAAATTTTACAATATTTAAATATTACAAATTAGAATTGTAGTTTTGAAATTATAAAATTTTAACATGAACTATACTAGAAAACTTTTTACAAATTATTCAATCTTAACATATTAATAACAGTATATTTAATGAAAATTGTTGTATATCTAATGAACGTAATTCTATTTTTGGGGCGTGAAGTGTGAAGTGTTGCATAAGTATTCTATCGCCACTTCCTTATACATCAAACAGCCTGCCTATTTTTCATTATTTCATTCTATCGCCAGTTCATTGCATCAAATGCCAGGATACAGATTATGCACATATGACATACTGCCCCAAATTTTGGAAGTTTTCTAAAACAAATTCAAACATAATGTGATTTACTGTATATAATATAATATATATATACAGCTACCATATGTGTAGCTACCTACATGTTCAGTGTACAAATCTCCATCATCTTAAAGTCGCTTTTACACATACATTTTTAACACTGACTGATTTCATTCTATCGCCAGTTCAATACATCAAATGCGAGGATACAGGATATTCATATATGATGTACTTCTTGGAAGTTTTCTAAAACAATTTGAAACATAATGTGTTTTATTGAATCTAATAATATATATACCACTCCATATGTGTAGCAACTTACATATTCAGGAGACAAATCTAAATCGTCTTCGAGTCGCTTTTGCACATACATTTTTTTTAACCTGATTGAATTCATTATATCTTCAGTTCATTATACATCAATACATCAATCAAGTTCATGCATATATGACATACTGTTCCCAATTTTAGAGGTTTTCTAAAACAATTATAAATATAATGTATTTGTTACCAAATAATATATATATACAGCAACTATATATGAATCAACTTACATATTAAGAAGATAAATCTCCATTATCTTCAATTTGCTCCTAAACATACATTATTTGAGCCTGTCTAAAGATCTGTATATTGTTCATCGTTTCATTCCAATTTTGTACGACTTCTGAAATAAATATGAACATGGCATACGTGTTTGCTGTTTATATATATTTGTATAGCTATTATATTTGTAGTGACTTACATATTCAAACAATCATTATCGATCCGCTTCTCAACCGACTAATTTAAGAGATTTAAGAAGTGAGGTTATGTCGAACACATGGATATGTTAATGTCTTAATTTAGTAAAATAATTATTTTAACCTTGATAAACGATCCTTATTATTGTCCTCAGATTTTGTAAGATATGCTATTTGGTTACCTCCTTTGTCATCTAAAGAAATCGACATAAAATAACGTTTCTTCATCCCAGGATATAATGCACTAAATGGAATTCAAAATCGTGAAGTAATTACATATCTATATAAATAATATATAATATACTTACGGTGTCATTTTTCTACACTTTTCTACAATTATCATAAACAAGTTGCTTAACTAAACGAATGTAATTATTATACTAAAGAAAATATAACTTGATGCATGATAAATTCGTGACATTTTGCGCCATTTTGTACGCGGTTGTCGCGGTTAGGTTAGCTTTCGTCAAAGAAACAGTCGGTTCCACCAGTGGCCACGGCGCGCTGATGTAAAGCTTTCTTTGTATGGTCACACACACCGGCACACAACGCACACAACGCAGCGCACGACGCGTTTGCTTCACGCCGTGTGACGTCATTGATTATGCTTTGCATGTGTGCTAACACACACCAGCGCACGACATGTATCTCACATGACATTCAACGATGTCATTACCCCCGACAGCGCGTGTTTATGTCTCGTGAGACAACTCAATGCGAGCTTTGCGTGTATTGTAACACACACAAGCGCATGCAAGTTTAAAATCCTCTTGTGGCGTAGATTCGATAACCGCATTATAATAACGATGTCGATATTATAGAAGATCACATCGCGTGTTTACTGGGCAACGAACTTCACAATAATAAAGAAGTACATTTTGAAGTACCATTTGTCCTGACAAAATTGCAGCGAAAAGTGTGGATTACTTGCACTATTTTGCAAATATAAATAAAATTATACAAATTATATCTATATATTATATAAATTATATATATATAGATTACAAATATAAATAAAATATTGAAATTATTGTTTTGAAAGTAGTACCTGTTGGATACTTCAAACTGAAGAAATAAAAATATTTGAAAATGAAATGAAAAATGTGTATTAAATATTGTACTACGTGTTTTCTCATTATTTTATATATGTAGATTTGTTTGAACAACTTTAAAATGGCCGACATCGATACTCTGGAAGCTGTTCATGGAATTATTAAGGCGTCTTTTGATTGCATTAGAAAGTTTGTATCAGGATTCTGTGAGAATGATCTGTTGATTGTACGAAAGCAAAAGTTGGTTGTGGGACCACATGAGTGGGAAACAAATTACATTGAGCTAACTAGCGTGAAGCCAAGGAAATACGCTAAGGTATTTTTAGAATATTCAGAATTATATTAGCCTTTGATGGCTGAGATTCAGACATTGATTGAAGATAAGGATAGTCCTAAGAGTTCGATAGGGGTCTCTAATAGTTCTGTAGATGTTAAGCTGTCTGGCATAGTGTTGCCTACATTTAGTGAGTGGACTGCGTTTGTTGACCTGTACAACTCATTGATTCACACGAATGCTAAATTCGTCTGACGTGCAGAAGTTACATTACTTAAAGGGTGCTCTCACAGGTTCAGCTTCAAACATTATTTCTTCTTTAAAATTAACCAATGAAAATTACGCAGTAGCTCATAATCTCATTTTGAAAACACACGATAATAAATTTTTAATTATTAATGCTCATTTAAATTCAATTGATAAAATTTCATTTATCAGTAAAGGTTCTTTTGAAAATTTGAGAGCATTCTTAAATAATGTCGAGGAAGTTGCATAATACTAGAGTTGCATGGAATTTGTCTCCAGAAAGCAGAACTACCAAGTTTGAATAGGTTTTTTAAAATTTTATAGAAATGAGGGTAGTAGCTTTAAAGAATTCTAGTTCTGATAGTGAAGGGCCCAATGTTAAGACAGTCAACGCAATTGTAAGAAGGTTCCTCAATCTTGCATCTGTTGCAAGGGAGAGCACGCCCTATTCCGATGTGCTGATTTCAAAGCTTTGGATGTAAAGAAGCGAAAGGAACTAGTCTCTACTAAGTATTCGTTTTGTGTTCGCTGTGTAGCTTTGCGACATGGAATTTCGAAGTACAAATATAAGTATTTGCACAAAATGTTGTATCCGTTTAGGGAAAAACTTGCCAATTTTGAGAAATAGTCGCTTCGGTTGGTTACTGTCTGGTGTATATTCAGGTGATGGAGATTCTGAGTCGTATATAGAGTTTGTCTCTAACACAGATCTCAAAAAAAGATTAAATCGAACGTTACTATCAACAGAGAAATATAAAAACAAGCCACATCAATATTGTCTGATCGTACTATAGAAATCAGTTCCAATGCACAATAGATTGTATGGGCCTTGGCACCATATGTGATAATTAAGAAAAAACAAACATGCTATAGTTCTTGCAATATAAACCATGTAAGATTTGTTTTCACATGTAACAGGCACTTGTATAAGTATAATTTGTATAGACTACTTGATTAAATCGAGCACATCCACGCCTGTTGGCATTATAAGCATCATATATCCAAAAAAAACATTTGGTGATAACTAATTTTTCATTTATTTGTGTGATGCAAATGGGTTAAGCATGAACTATTGGAAAACAATAGGGTACAAAAATGAAATTTCATTCATCGACTACTGTCAACATGTGCCTCAAAATGTTTCATAGAACATGGAATATGTAATCGTACTAATCAGGATTACATCCATCGCAAGAAAAAACATGGGTGTACTTACTTGTCAAGATCTTTTTCTCAAGTAACCTCGTATAGCTCTCGAATATAAGCTGATTCAGTGAAACATTCACATAGCCTTCCATAACGCTCAACAGCATTTCTTCATCTCCATCTAAAATTACAAAATATTATAATAATTCATATATAGTAATAAAAATATTATTTTGAAGCAGCCTCAAAAAAAAAAAAAATATTTAAGAGAATAAAAATGAAAATAAAAATAACATCTGCATCAACCATAACCTTTCTCTGAAATTGATACGATATCGATTAACAACAAATCATCATGAATAGGACGAATATTTAGTTTAAAATTAAATCAATAGCGTATTTTAAAATATTAAACATAAAGAAACACGAGCGTTATTAACGATTATTTCACATATAAAATCAAAGCCAATGCAGAAGAGAATGCTGTCAAATGTTTTGCTATTTTCAAGCAATTAACAGTTAAATTAACAAGCAAAATTATCAATCAATTGAAATACTAACAAAATACCTGCAAATAATTTTATCGCCCAATTGGATCAATCATCGTCCACTAAAGCACTGAATTTAAACAAAATCGAACTATAGATCAAAATATAAGATAACGTTGAAACTAATGCGAAGCACAGATTAAACTATATTTAACACAAATAAAAAAATCACTATTTTACCTGCGTTCTCTGTACTCTGTTTCTACTTTTGCATTTAAATTCGCTGAATCACTTTTCTGCTTTACAATTACAATAAACGCACGACGCACGACGCACGACACACGTGACTTGTGACTTGAGCTAACAATAAGCACGACCACAGAGTAATATGAATAGATGCACCACTAGACGAGACGCAAGTCGGCCAACGGAGGCGAAATGTCAATGGCGCCAAATTCAATTTCATCTTATATTTGTTATTGTTATGAATAAGAAATTATAATGTTATAGGTATCACATATATTTTATATAACAATAATTAACTTCCCGAAGGAGAAGTTTATGTTTTCATCAAAAAATCCGATTCGCTAATTTTATGTTTTCTCGACGTTTCAAGCCATTCTGAATCGAATGAGACCAAATTTGGAAAAAATATGTGTGTGCGTGTATATGAATAGATTTTTTGCCGTAAATCGACGTTTTCTCGAAAACGGCTGGACCGATTTCAAAAATTTAAAAGCATTCGATGTATCTCGATGAGGACTATTATTTGTCAGTTTTGTGCGACCATCGGCCAAGCCGTTTCTTTATAAATCGCAGAAAAGCGATAAATTTTTCGTCTACGTTTTAGCCCGCAATTCTGAATCGATTTTGAAAATTCAAAAACCGTTCGAAAGATATTGATTGGCAATCGTGCTGATTAGTTTTTGGTAGAGATCGGCCGGGCCGTTTTCTTGTAATTAAGTTTTTTTTAAAAAAAAAATCGACTGTTTTTATGTTTTTTTTTTTTGGCGGTAGATACCATAGTCTTCTAGATCATACTAAAATATTAAGGCCATACGACAACTCGTTTAGCTTTAAAAATTCGTCAAAGTTTGTAAAAATTAGTATGTTTTTTTGGCATTTGTCAAAATTAGAACTTTTATCGACGTTTGCTCAAAAACGCCTGAACCGATTTTAAAAATTTAAAAACCATTTGATGTATCTCGATGAGGATTATCGTTTCTCAGTTTTGTGCGACGAGCGGCCAAGCCGTTTCTTTGTAATTTGAAAAAATGTGTTGAACTTTTCGTCGACATCTAAGCTCATTCTACCGAATCGATTTTAAAAAATCAAAAACTGTTCGAAAGATATTAGTTGGGAATAATACTAATTAGTTTTAGGTGAAAATCTACCGAGCCGTTTTCTTGTAATTAACTGTTGAAACAAAAATTGAAGCCGATTTTTATGGAACTTTTTTTGGCAATATATATCAATTTCTTATATAACTTATTGAAATATTACGCCCTTACGACAAGTAGTTTAATTTTAAAAATTCACCAAATTTTAAGAAAAATAGTTTTATTATAGTAGTTTTTTTGATGTTTGTTAAAATTAAAAATAGACGACTTACTTAGTATAACGATAGAGTTCTTGGTTTTAATGAACATACTGAGCCATTAAAGTCCTATGGAAACTGGTTCAATTATAATAATTGTTGATTTTTGAATATTTGCTTTTAGAGAATACTCCGAGTCAAAGTGTTCTTTCGTGTTCAATTATGTGTAATAAATCCACTCGGAATACTTTTAATCATTCATAAATTAATTTATTTTTTATTGATTAAGTCGATTATTCACATATATCGGGAAGTTTATGTAACTTGCCTCAAGGCTAAATACCAAACCAACTAGTTTTAAATTGTTGTCATTAATATGAAAATAAAAAATTACGGATGTTAAATATTTCGTAAATTAAACGGCGTTATTCAAATAAAAAAATGTATCCGAAGCACTAGCTAATAAAATTTTCCATCCTTTTATTACCCAAAATGATTGTTGACGCAAATTAAACTTTATTCTCCGCTAGCCACTCATCACATGATCAAAACTGCAAAAAGTTGCTATAGAACAAGGCATTTTGTCCGATGCAACCTTAAAAACTGGACCTTTTCAGACAGAAGTAGTTGACTTAGTAACTAATTTTTACGAATTGGATGAGAATTGGCGTGCAAAGCCGAGGAAGAAATTTTCGTTTGTGTTAAAATTTATGGTAAACGAGTTCAAATGCAAAAAGATAACTCTTGATAAGTTTGAAAAAGGGGTCCCATAATCGATGTTCAATCGCGGTCACTAAGGTTTTTATTGATTCTTGTTCATGTACGGGATTCTCAAGTTTCTCAACGACTTGCTTATTAATAGTTTGTTGGTCCTTATAGTTTTGCTGATCGTTCTTCGATTTTATTTGGAGCGCTTCATAGGACTGTTTGACGCGCTGCATCTGATCTTTACATAATTTATCTGATGCTATGCAATATTTGAGTTCACCTTTAAGTCTTTGATAATCCTTTTCTACTTTTTTATATTCCACATCAATTTCCTGGTAATTTTTCATCAAAATACTTATTGTTTTTTTTTTCAAAAACATCATTAGTAAACTCTTGTTCAAGAAAAACATCAGAATTACAAAACATTACATCCTTATTTCCTTCTGTTGAATCATGCGATTTTTCGAATTCATAAATCTTTTCATTTCTTTCTTTTTTGGATTCATCTTTATCACTTGAAAGAAGCAACTCTTGTTCCTTCTTTGTACTTGGCGTATACTCCGCAATAATTTTCTTTGTGCTTTCCTCAAGTTGCGCCTGAATTTCAGAGTAATTTTCTTCTTTTTTAACAACTCTTTAGAAATACTCATAGTGAATAATGAACAAATATGTTGAATATAAAAATATGTTGATTTCAGACTACTGATTGATTTTAAGGAAGATGTTTCGACTTTCATTGATTTTTTATTCAAAGAATGGTACCTATGGTATATAGACTTTTCATTCGTAGAATATAGTTATTGATTTATAGATCTTCAAATAGAACTTCTTTCATTTTAAATAAATTCTTCTTTGAAGAATTGTACATCAGTGATAAATTTTTCATTCGAGTAGTAATTTATAATGTATAGTTCTGTTGTATAATTTTCCCTTACAGCGAAGATTTATTAGAGAAAAAGCACTTGAAGTCCTTAAGACTAATTAACTAACTTTATTTCTCATTAGATAATAGTTTAATTTTAATATAGGTGAAAGTAGAAATTGATATTGTATTTATTTTAATGGATCTAGTGTCGCCGATCTTGCTCCTGAGAGAATGATTTTAACGTGCGCGTACTAGATTGTGTCTTCTTCGGGTCCTTCGGATTTTCTTCGATACACTTCGTGTCTTCTACATTAGTGCTGCCAGTACTAATAAAATATAGGGTATAGGGGTGTACAGCGGGCGTAATAGTTCGTTTATGTTTAATTTTTCACTTGCGTTGTTTTACATTTAATATTCACTCATAATTCTCGTTGTCAATTGTTTGCATTGCATAACGTATTACAATTTAACCTCTTAACTATTTTTCCTTATAGTGTATGGTTTATCACAAAAATAAGAATAATTTTGTGTTTTATAGTTTCAAATGAATAAATATTATGTAATACTTGCGTTCACCATACCGGGACATGCTCGTAATGCCTTAATCGCACGCGAGCTCTGCCCGTCATTTTAAGTTAAGGAGTTAATTGTCTTACTGATTTTTATGCATCTTATTTTTTGTATTGATGGAACTTTCAAATAATGAATAACTAATATTTACTCATTGTCAGTATGAGGAAATGATGTTTTTGGATTTATTTACAAAATGTTGAGATTTGAGTTATTACATCGAAATGAAACATATGAGAACAGATTAAATCATTTAATTTTTAAATTATTTGAAATATTATTTAGAATATAAGTACTTTGAAACAAGAGCAATCCAAGTATTCTAATTCATAAGTATAGTGATCATAGGATAAGTGTTTTTTAACAACTGATGGAGCTGGTAGTTTATGATACGATCCAAAGAGTTTTTCAACTAGCAGAATAAGAATGCAATGTTGATTTCCACCTAATCAAGAATGATTTTAGGGAGCTTTGGTAAGTGATATTTGTTTAAATGGCATGCTCATATATAGTACGATCACACTAAATTCACAATTTATGTGAATAATACATAAATGCTAAATCTATGGTTATTAAAATGTTTTAAATATTTTTTTCCGCAGTGCATTTCCTAATTTTCAATATTTATTTAATTTATGATAATATTATTAACTTTCCGCAGGGCAAGTTATAGTAATCGCAAAAAAATCGAAAATGAAAATTTTTATATATCTTAACGTTTCAAAGGTTTCTGAATATTTTGGCATACCTTAGAAAAAATGGATGTATGTGTGTGTGTGTATGTGCGTGTATGTGTGTGTGTGATCGGATACAAATTTTCGTCGACAATTTCGGTAAAACGGATGAAGCGATTTGAATAATTCAAAAAACTTTCGATTCGTATTGATAAGGAGACGTGCTGATTAGTGTTTGGCGAAGGCAGGTATAGCCGTTCCGAAGATATGGGGCAAAAAGTGCCAAAAACGGTAACTCAGTTTTCAAGAGAACGGATCGTCTGATTTGAATAATTCAAAAAACATTTTACTTGTATTAACAAGATCAAGAACTGATCAAAATTTCATGGAAGCTCGTCTTGCGGTTTCGGAGATCTAGTAAAAAAAGTAAAAAAAAATGCCATTTGGCGGTCAAAAATGATCATTAGACATATGCACATCAATTATCAGAGATTTTATAGAGATTTTAACAATAAGTATAAATTTTGTTTACATTCCTATGGGTTCCGTACCAATGTTTACGCGTTAGACGGCGATGCAGTTAAAGCAGTACGATTGCTTTGAAAAAAAGTTCAGGATTTCCAAAATAAATATTTCAAAATAAATGATTTAAGATAGAATGATTTAATATGGTTCGAAATTCTATTAAAAGTTTCAAATCATTGATCAACTTTTATTGATTATTATTGAGTATTTTTATTACTCGAACTTTGAATTGCGGTACGGAAAGTTTCAGCATTTGCCTTAAGGCACGATGCCTTAATTGCCTGAAGACAGAATTCCACTTACAGCTAGTTTAGTATTAATACAATAGACCCAATATGTCAACAAGTTAATTGAAGTAGAAGCGGATCTCTAGCAATTCGAATAAAACAAATGGCAAATTGTTCCTATCGCGGGCGTTAAAAGAAGACCGAATGTGGGACACAGTTCTGAAAAGATCTTTGTTGTGTCATCGGATTATATAAGAGCAATAATAAAATATTTTTATAAATACCAAGGTTGCCTGTCTGGCTGTGCGTGTGTATTGTGTATAATATCATAATATATAACGCCAAGAGCCTCTTAATAACGTAAACAGTTACGATAAAAGTGTTGATACTAATATGGTTAATAATATATTTGAAGCTTCATTAAGAGTACCTTGTGTTCCGCCGAGCTTCGAACTATTTAGATTGGGTAAACAAGATTTGAAAAGAACTAAGGAACCAAGTTCGTTTAAATTATCTTTAATGACAATAACTCACCAAAGAAAATTTTGTTTAACTGCAAAAAATTAAAGATAATGCCAACTTCAAGAATTTGATTATCACTGAAGATCGGACACCAAAGCAATAACTTTATTATCAAAGATTGAAAGCTCAGCTACTTGAACGCGAGAAAAAGGTGAAGTTTATTTTAAAATTAATATATTAATGGCGTTCCTCGAATTGTTTCTTTAAACTAACTTTGCCCACAGATAGTAATGTCTTTACATGTTACTATCAGAATGTTCGTGGACTCAACACAAAAATTTCTGAC
>NW_020539102.1:0-32995 GCF_003426905.1 Ctenocephalides felis
AATTATGAGCTGCATAATTTGTGTTTTTTTCCTCTTCAAATTCACTCGCACTACTGTGTTTCGAAATCAATATCTGATAAGGGACTGCCGCCGTGGTCCGGCGGCTCACTATCGGTGTCCATGCTCTGTTATGTAACTTACACTTCACAAAAATAATTCAATTTCTACCTGCGGACGATGTGCTCCTCACGGCTGCCGAAACTCGAATGATGAATCACAAAATTAGAAACTTAGCAACAAGAATATAAATGGTATAAGGAGTTTTATACCAAAAATTTTATTAAAAAAAATATAAGAGAATATGATTTAGACATTATTATGATACAAGAGATAAATGAAAAGGATTTTAATTTTTAAGCCATATGAAAGTATCATTTTAAATGAAAATCAATCTTGATAAGATCTGGCATAGAATTTAAAAATATACTATTACATGAAAATTCCAGAACAATAGGAGCAAAAATAGATGAAATAAATTTCATCAATGTCTATGCACATGCTGGGAATAGATTTAGATGGAAAGAGAAAAATATTTGAAGAAGAAATAGGCAGTGTATTTAAAAATAATACATCTAATATAATTAAAGCAGGCGATTTTAACTGTGTTAATTACGCAAAACACCAAAAAGGCCGAGCAAATAATAGTGCGGCCTTAAAAAGATTAGTGAATGAGCTTAAACTAAAACATGCATGGGAACAAAAACATAAGAATGAATCAGGATACACATTTCTTAGAGGCGATTCTGCATCTAGATTGGACCGGTTATATGTAGATTCAAATATAAATAACAAAATTATAACCTGCAAAATAATACCGATCGGACCAAACGCCGTAATTCTGAAAATAAAAGTATATTCATCAATACCCTTATTAGGAAAAAGATATTGGAAAAAGAACTAAAAAATATTAAAATCAGAGGAATTCGATAATAAATTTATAGAAAATGTCCGCCAACCAAATTATGGTGGCAAAAAAGAAAAAACCAAATATATAGCAGAAGATGTTTATCAAGAAACAATAAAATATAGCAGGTATTTCGAAACAAAATGCAACAGATTTCATTAATACATCAGTTTTTGAGCAAGTATTGATGAGGCTATCTCAATTCACAAAGAAACCGGAGGTATGTGGAAAATGATTAAGGAAATAAAAGCAACGATTAGAAAATAATAAGATTTAAAAAATTAAGCTATCAAAATAAGATCAAGAACACAAACAATAGCAGAAAATGAACGTTTGACAATAGCAAAAAAAAGAAAAATTGAGAAAATAATATATTAAATCGATGTGTAACTCGGAAAACAACTTATTACAAAACAATAAAGATATAACGAAAGAAATGGAAAAATCATATAAATATTTCTATGAAAAAGAATCAATACCAAACATAGAAAACCATGCTTGAAAAATACAATAAAAATATGAATATTAGTTTCAATGAGAAGCTAACAAATGAGATTACAGAAGAAGTAAAGGAAGTAATAAAATCTGCAAATAATAATAGAACCACCGGTACAGATGGAATTCCATACGAATTTTATAAAAAATATGAACAAATTTTAATACCTCTTCTTGTAAAAATGTTTAATAAATTTATTTAAGCCGGAATATATAAATAAAGAGTTTGCAGTAGGAATAATCATCCTAAAACCTAAAGTAAAAAATCCAAAATATACAGATGATTATGTGATCTTAAATTGTTTTCAAAAATATTAGCGAATAGAATTAAAAACAGTATAAACAAAACGTTATAAATGACGGTCAATCCTGTTGTATAGATTAATTAATTAATTAATTTTTTTTTATTTTTTAAAAATTATTTTACTATTACATTCATTTATTGATTGATTTATTAATTTTATAAATAAATATATAACAAAATTAATTTATTAGCTCATGAAGCTCGTGAAGAAATGATTTTTTAAACAATATAGCATGGTTTTGAGTGCAATTTTTTTAAATTTTCAAAATTTTCTATTTTATTATCATAATAACTATATTTAAAAGCAATATAACCACATTTTGAAAAAATCCGATACAAAAAAAATTCCGAGTTGAGAGATAAGTATAGCACTATAATATTCCGAGCGCAGCGTACCGACTGGCAGTCCGACTCCCGATTTTTTTTTATATTCCATGTTTTTTTAAAATATTTTTATTAGAGGCAAACTCAACACAAGCGAAAGACGGTAAAAAATCAAAACTATAAATATTCACTACTAATAATCGTTAATATATAAGATACCAAAAACTAATTTATCCCATATAAATGCATGTAAAATGAATGGTGGTCGAGCCAGACCGTTCGAAGATAAATAAATATCCGACCGACGGAGTTTTTTTTTTTTCTCTATTTTTATTGGCCTCGCTTACTCGAGCATTTAGCCACCTACAACATATTTTAATTTCATTACAATATTTTAATTTTAATACAATCTTCATGTCCATACTATTTTACTTATATAAATCCCATTCTTCTTCCTATTTTTATATATTCTATCCTATTTTATGTACTCATCAACGTAACTTCATTCTTCTTTTTTCTTCTTTTATTATCTATCATTATATCTTCTATCTCCTTACGTCTTCATTACTTCTATTCCTACTTCCATTACTTCTTTCATTACTTCTATTCAATTTAATTTTTATTCTCAAACCTTTTTATTTCAAACTATTTTAACTTTATTTCAAACTATCTTTTTAACAGAATTTCTATATTATGCCGGGGATTCGAACTTCGAATCTTCGGCGTGTGAGTCGGAAACGCTACACATGAGCTAATTCCGTCACGACGGAGGGTTAAAAGTATTATTTTGATTGTAGTAATTAAAAGAAATAATAACGGGTTATGGATACTGATCCACCTGACCCGGGTGGCGGTGAGTCACATTCCTTATCTGAACAAATCACAGTTTTGTTCGGGACACCGTCCAGTGCACATCAATCAAAACAAATTATTGTATACCTGAGTGATTGAGTCATACGTACAATGGCATCAAACGTAGGCGATCGCCCCGGCCGACCGCCTGATATAAACACTAACTGTTCGTCACTTGGAACAACAATTGCGTCGGCTATGAACACATTGAACTCAATTGATGATATGTTTTGTAATTACAACGAAAATCAAAGTGAAATAATAACATCTCCAAGTATTATCAACAATATTAATAACTCAATCGAGTAACCGTGTTGTAGCAGTGTTAATCCAGTGACAAATATAGTGCCGGCAAATATAAACAAGTGGCAGACAGTTCCGTGCAGTGCTAAAAGGCGTAAAGTGTGTGGTACAAAAATCAATCCTCTGGAATTGACCAGCAAATTTAGTGTCTTATCAAACGAAACGCCAAGTAACGCCGGTAACGGCAATAATTTACAAACACAACAAACATCAGACTGCTGTAACCGTAAAACCGCCTTCAATTTATATATACAATGTCATTGATTTTGCCGACATGATGCAAACAATTAGTGCCGCTTTACAACCGGGTCAATTTGTCACGAAAACTCTGCCTAATAATATGGTTAAGATTAACGCCACTGTCGAAGACGTTTATAGAAATGCTGTCAGGTTTATGAAAAATAACAACATTATATTCCATACCCATCAAATAAGCAGCGAGCGAGCATTTAGAGTGGTGCTCAAATATATGCTCTATACAACTGACATAAATGAAATCAAAACAGTCATCGAGAAATACGGACATACAGTGAGAAACATTACAAATTTGAAACAACGCATCACAAAAAAGCCGTTAAATATATTTTTTGTGGATTTAGAACCAAATAGTAACAATTCGGCCATTTACAAAATTGACAAGCTAATGCACCAAATAGTGTTTTTTGAACCGCCAAGACGAACCAAGGACGTTATCCAGTGCTATAGATGTCAGCTTTGGGGCCATACTAGGATATATTGCAACCGTAGTTATGCATGTTTAAAATGTGGTGATGTGATCATCCTACTTCTGCGTGTGAAAATCCAAAGGACACTCCAGGCTGCTGCTTCCTTTGCGGCGACGAACATCCCGCCAACTATAAGGGTTGCCCATTTTTTCCGAAACACAGCAAAAACTCAACGAATTCGACTTCCCAACATCAAAACCATTCGCAGCCAAACGTTACTAAAAACCGGGAACGAATTTCCTACACAAATCAAACATCTGATCATTTGAGCTACTCACAGGTTCTAAAAACACAGAATCATGTAATTCAAGAAGTTTCTGCAATCAAATCCGTAATCAACGATCTAAAGGACGTAATGAAACAAATGATGCAACAAAATACAATGATTATGATTATACTATCCCTTGTGATAAGTAAACTAAAATAATGGCTAACTTATTAAAAATTGCTATATGGAATGCCAATGGCATCTGCCAACACAGACGCGAAATTACTCACTTTCTTACCGAGCATAAAATTGACATACTGTTAATAAGTGGATCGCACTTGCCATATGGTGCTACATTCAACATTCCTAACTACAGGACCTACTACACGCCACAACCAGATGGAACCAGTCATGCAGGAAGCGCAGTCTTAATAAAGTCAAATATACGCCATCAAGAACTAACCAAATACGATGCTAATTATTTACAGGCCACCACAGTACTTGTGAACGTAGTACTATTCTACATTATGGTTTCTTTAGTTTACTGACCACCTAGACATACCATCAAATCTGATCAGTTTTTAGCATTCTTCAACACGATGGGTCCCAGATTTCTAGTTGGAGATGACTTCAATTGTAAGAACACTCTGGGGTTCAACCAAGCCTGTGGTTGAACTCGAAAAAGCAATCAGCTCTAAGAAACTTGCCGTCGTGTCTCCATGGTCACCCATATATTGGCCTAGTGACCCCCACAAACACCCAGACCTGCTTGATTTTGCCATCATAAAAGGTTTAAATCTGTCTAACATATTGATAATTTCAACCTACGACTTGTCATCGGATCACTCACCTTTGATAATAACTCTGAGCTCCACTTGCGCAGTAAGTTTTCCTGAAACTTTTTTACACAACTCGAAGACAAATTGGGAACGTTACAGAAATAATATTTCTGAAAGATTGGACTTGAAGATTCGCTTGAAATCACCAAGACATAGAAGATTCTCTAAATCATCTAATACATGTACTACAAGACGCTGCAAAACTTTATACTTAAGCAATCAGAAATTATATTAATTATAAAACCAGGCAAAAATCCAGAATTACCAGATTCATACAAGCCAATAAATCTTCTGTCCACCATTTCCAAGCTATTTGAAAAAATTATCTTGTCAGATTTCACAAATAAATATGAGATATTTCCTACACATCAGTTTGGATTTTGTCCAATGCACTTAACGGCCATCGTGTGGTCGTCAAAATTTACAAATCGTTTGAGTAAGGAGAATACTGCACCGCAGCTCTTCTCGATTCGACAGAGCGAGAAGCGTTCGACAGAGTCTGGCATCAGGGTCTCCTAATTAAAATCAACAAAATTATGCCTAATTATTATGAATTTTTCAAATCCTATTTATCGGACAGAACTTTTCGGACAAAAGTAGGCAGACAGGTATCGACATTTCGCAAAATTCATTTATGCTCATGATATTCCGACTTGCAACGACACCCTTACAGGAACTTTTGCTGACGACACTGTTATAATGGCTACCGACTCTAATCCTATTGTAACCAGCAAGATATTCGAAGAGCATCTAGACTCAATTGAACTTTAGTCCAAAAAATAGAGAATAATAATTAATGAAAGCAAGTCGTGCCATATAACCTTCACGCTGAAAAAGGGTAAATGCCCTCCTGTCAGCATAAATAACAAAGCTATACCAGAGGTCTCCAACATCAAATACCTCGGTATTTTTTGACCAAAAACTAAACTGGGTACAACATATAAACCAAAAAATAAAAGAGCTACGAAGCAAAGTCAGGTCACTGAATTGGCTAATAGGACATCACTCCAAGCTATCACTGTACAACAAAGTTCTTATTTACAAATCTTCCATTATGGACCTATATGGACCTATGGAGTCGAGCTCTGGGGATGCGCTAGCAAAACCAGAATCAAGGTCTTACAGAGACAACAATCAAAAATTTTAAGACTTATCACAAGCGCAACTTGGTATGTATCTAATGAAATCCTGCATAATGACCTCCATATGGAAACAGTACAAGAAGTGATCAGCAAAAGAAGCATATCCCACTTTGCCCGGCTTCATAACCGCGTAAATTCTATCTAACCCAGTCAAATTAAGTTTTGAGTTAGAAATAATTCGCATAGAGCTGAAAATTGGTACAGGTGTCAAATAGGCCATTATAAATAAAATGTCAAAAGTCCCCATCGATCCGACATCTGCGATTTTTTTTATTCAAGGTGAAAGGTACAAAATTCTAGTTTTCGCAATTTTTTGCGAAAAATTATGTTCGACAGATTTGTTTATTATAAAATTCTCTACCAAACTGTGCTTTTACACTTTGTCGTTAAAATCACCGTTCCTGAGATATTGCCATTTGAAAAGTTGAAAAATTCATATTCTCCATAATATGCATCCATTATGCGGCGTCGAACGTGTAATATAAATGAAAAATAAAAATCCACTGGTTTGTATTTAGATTATACCAATTTAATACTTCTTTTGAAGTATTAATTTATTATGTTGGTTTTTAATTGTCCACAAAATAGATGGATTCATGCTTCATTATAGATAAAACACTCGAAGACAAATATTGATTGGATTGATTCTTATTAAAAATAACATGAACATATAACAATAACATTTCTCTTGACGTATATTCAGGAAGGCGTTTAATTTATTATATATACAATTATAAATTCATCTTACTTATCACATCTAAACCAAACATATCTTAATAACGGGTCACTTAAGTCTTTTATCGCATAAAATATAAACTTAAGTGGTTAAGAAAATTCTATTAGTATTGAATATTTTTTAGCAGTGACTAGTCGTGAGTTTTTAATTTTAATCTGTGCTGTTGGATAAATTTATCAAAAATGTCAGAAGTTTGCTTTATTTGTAATAAACGATTGAATGAATGTGAAGTTGTAGTGGTTGAACGTGAAATGAAAACTTTGATTGATGCAAGTGTTGAAAGAAATGACAATTTTTTTGAGTTCTTAAAAAATAAACAATCTATTACAGTGCATGTTCAATGCCGTAAAATATATACTAGAAAAAGTAGTGTTGCTATAGCTAAAAGACAGAACGAGACAGAACAAGATAGTACATCCACAGTAAGTCCACCTCATACTAGAGCACGAGTAAGTGAACCAGATTTCTGTTTCAAAAAATATTGCTTATTTTGCGGCAATGAAGCAAATGAGCAAGCTGAAATAAAGAAAGCGCAAAATGTTCGTCGAAAAATATATAATGTAAGTACTTTAGAATTTAAAGACTCTATCTTAGAGATAGCTAGAAATCGTTCTGATAACATAGCAAAAGCTGTTATTACCCGCAATAGGTATGAATATGACTTAGTTGCTGCTGAGGCTAAATACCATGATAATTGTTACAATTTTTTTCTGAGGCCCACTACGGGGCATAAAGTCGGACGTCCCGAAGATGAAACAGTTAATTTGGCGATGGAAAATATATTTACATACATCGAACATAATGATGATTGTCAATTTTCACTGCAAGAATTAAAAGACATTGGCAATAATCCAAATATAGATAATAAAACAATTAAGAGAAAGTTAAAGTTAAAGTATGATACTAAAATTATTATAAGTGAAAAAGTAGGAAGACCAACATTAATCTGTTTTATTGGCAATCAACATGATATTCTTAACACAGCTTGGTATGATAATAAAGAAAAAAAGGCGACCGCAGAACGATTGAGAATACTGAAAGCTGCTGCATTAATTCTTCGAGAAGATATTCGATCTGTAGTTTTTGACAATAATACTTATCCTCCTCCCAGTCAAATGTTTGAAAATATTAACAGCGATATTCCAGAATCGTTGACTTATTTTTTGGAGCAAATAATTTAAAAAAAACGACAATATAAAGTAGATCATTTACAATTAATATGTTCATTAATCAGCCACTGTATTATGGCTGCTGTTAGGCCTAGGTCTTTTAAATCAAGATTGCAGTTAGGTTTGTCGGTTTTTTTCCATCGACGATTTGGATCAAAACGTCTTATACAAATTTTCTCGGCTTTTGGTATGTGTGCATCATATAATGATACAATGATGTATGAGGCAGCGGAAGTTCTTCATCGGTCGCCTCATATTTTGCCACCAGACACTGGTACATTTATTCAATATGTTGCAGACAATGCTGATATAAATGTTCACACTTTAGATGGCCATAACACGCTTCATATTATGGGTATCATTAAAATTATTACTCCAAAAAGTTCAGTTACTGCAGAAGAGCCTATATTACGAAGAACAAATATACTTCCTCCAGCAAGAGATTTTAAAGAAAAAGCTCATATCCCAATTCGAGAATATGAAAGAGGTGGTGCAGTGGGATACACCAAAATATCTGTACAAAATTTGGAATTCGAAAATGATATAAAAACTTAACTTAAAAAAGTTGATTTGTTATGGTTATATGGGAAATGGAAAAAATTAATGTGGCCTGGTTGGAATGGTTACATTGAACAGTTAACAAGTAATATTATGAACTTTTCAGAATCTCGAATTTTATATTTACCTTTCATTCATCAGCCAGCGAGTAATTACAATACTATATATACAACTTTACTGTATGCTTTAAAAGATGCAGAACTTTATGTCCATGATTATTGTATTGTCACTTTTGATCAACCTTTGTTTGCAAAAGCTCGAGAAATTGTATCTGCAGCACCTGAAGGATCTAAATTATCGAAAATCATAGTAAGACTCGGAGGTTTTCATTTGTTCATGTATTGTAATATGTTGTACATATCATAAAATTGTAAATCCATAATAAAAGTATTTTCTTCCGTTGGTAGTTTTTTAGGATTAACTAAAAATGTAATTATTTTGTAAAATACCTTTAAAATTAAAATAATACATTAACCTGTTCGCCACCTAGCCGTTCCAAGTTACCCCGTCTATGGCGTAAAAAGGTCTAGATAACAAATTTTTGAAAAACCGAAATAAGCACATTTCTACAATGAAGAAGAAGTAGCTGGCAGTTTTACTGAACGTAGTCAGATAATTGTTCGGTTGAAATGTGTTATTTGTTGTTATATAATTGTTTTGGTTTTCACAATATATATTATATTTGCTGAAAGTCAAATTGAACCTTTGTGCCTCGCTTTGTGCTCTACATATATACTTTTTATTAAATTTACTTTAATTCATCGAATGTTACTTGATACTTTTCAAAAACCAAGTCAAAGAAGAAACACTTAATTCATTTTTTATCTCTCCTCACAGAAATTTGAAAATTTTGTATAAGCTTAGTAGTATTATTTACAATTATATACATATTCCAGAATCCAAAAAAATCTGAAAAACTTGAAACGTAATCAATAAAGACTTGAATTGGATTATACAATGTTTTCTATAGAAAGTGTATAAAACTTCCAGTTCGATTGTAATGACAAAATATAGACAAACTAATGGGGTTTATTGTTTTTCGATTTTTGAATTAACTCAACAACATAAAAGACCCTGAAATAAAAACTAATACCCGTCCTATTTTCTGGAAAAATTTCCTCTCCTTCATTAAATCTTTTAATTCAAAAAAAAAAAAAAATCGATTGTTTAGATATTCTTAAAGATATTAAAGCCTGTAAAATTTTCTTAAAAGAAAACCCCGATATTCTAATTACTAGAGCCGACAAAGGGAAAATAACAGTGATTTTAAATAAATCATCTTATTTAGAAAAAGTTTCCGCGCTAGTTGCTGACACAAAAACTTACTCCCCCGTTATCTCAGATCCTACAGAACGTATAAACCGTTCTTTTCACAAATTCATCAGCGTTTTAGTCTCAAAAAAACAAATTTCTCCAGAAATTATGCCTAGCCTCAAAAACCTACATCCGTACAACCCCAAACTTTACGGACTACCCAAAATACATAAACTTAACGTACCTTTCAGACCAATCGTTGCTGACTTGAATTCCCCGCTCTCAAAATTCTCCAAATTTCTCAACACCATACTTTCTTCAGTCACTGTTAAGTCCCCCTTTTTCGTAAAAAACTCCTTTGAATTGGTTAATAAACTCCGCGATATTGTACTTCCTGATAATTCTTTACTAGTGAGTCTAGACGTGGTATCCCTCTTCACTAACGTTCCCCTACAATTAATTTTAGACGCTATCAGAGCTAGATGGGACGAAATTTTATGTCATACAACTATTTCATTACACTGGTTTCTTGAGTCAATAAAATTTATAATTTCTAACACCTATTTTGAATTCAACGACCGTTTCTATTTCCAAATTTTTGGCACACCTATGGGTTCTTCTATATCTCCAGCACTCGCTGAGTTATCTTTACAATATTTAGAGACCAAAGTGTTTAATTCTTGCAAATTAGATCTTCAATTTTATTACAGGTACGTGGATGACATTTTTATTTGTGTGCCGGTTAAAAACTTTGAACTTTTACTCCACAATTTCAACTCTTTCAATGAACATCTCTCCTTCAATTTCGAAAAAGAACAGAACAATTCCATCAGCTTTCTTGACGTCAAAATTATAAAAACTAGTGAATATATATATATATATATATATATATATATATATATATACATGTGTGCATGTCCGTATGTATATATTTATATATACGTATTATGTGTATGTATATGTGTACGTGTTTGTACATGTATATCATATATATATATATGTTTGTTCATGTGTATATTTATGTATATATATTACGCTTTTGTATGTTTGTATATATTTCTTTTTACTTTTCATTACTCTTGTTTATCTATCTGTTAAGTATAATTGTTATTGTTATAATTATACTTATATCTATAGTTCTTTTTCCAATTTCTGTCATTTTTTCCTAGTTTATATTAATTTTTCAATGTTCATTCTGTAGATCCACTGATGATGACATAAAATCCTATGTCGAAACGTTTGGAAAAATTAAAGATTAACTTCTAAATCTTTGCCTTTTATTTGATGTATGCCCTTGAAGAACTTACTCATATTTTTCAACATCAAAACTAACTTCTTTAACATATATATATATATAATATATATATATATATATATATATATATATATATATATATATGGATTGATTGAAACAATTGTCACTTGCCAATGCAAGGAATAGTTGATGTTTCATATTAAAAAGTCAAAACATAGTTTTAAATAAAATATTAAAGAATGTTTAGTAATAAGTAACTGTTATTGAAATTACACTGATGATGAGGCGCACCATGGTCTCGAAACGTTTGTAATCATAAAATAAAGTTGTGTTAAAAAAATCTGAGTGCTGTTTTGTTCATATTAAACATTTATTATATATATATATATATATATATATATATATATATATATATATATATATATATATAAACTAATTAATGAATATAACCCCCAATTTAAACTGGAATAATATTTGGAAGAATTTAAAAAATAAAAATATTTGTTCTGGCTGGAAAAACACAAACATCAGATACTGGAAAAACACATACAGCAGATAGTAAATGAAAGTATAGCCATGAGAATCAAGCTTTTTAAAATGAAAATGACTGATACTGCTAATTGTACAAAACGTAATAAAGAATAAAATGCAATACATTTCTTAACAGAGTGCGGTAAAAAAAAAAGATAAGAAATTGGATGGAGCAGCATAGACTGAAATTATTAAAAATAGATCTAAATGAAGAAGATCATAAAAATAACTAGTTGTAAGTGGAATTCTGTCTTAAGGCAATTAAGGCATCGTGCCTTAAGGCAAATTGCTGGAACTTCCCGTACCAAAAATTATTATTTTTTTAAAAACGATTAACATTTTTGAAAAAAATTTACTTTGAAAAATAAGATTTTTGAGATTGGACAAAAAATTACTTTTTTTTTAAAAAAAAATTAAAAAAAAAAAAGTTTTTTTAATTTTTTTTTTTTTTGAAAAAAAATTTTTTTTTCTTTATTTTGACATATTGTGGAAGATCTGAACTTTTTTTTCAAAGCAATCGTACTGCTTTAACTGCATAGGGACAAAATATATAACGCATAAGCATTGGTACGGAACCCATAGGAATGTTAACAAAATGTATACTTATTGTTAAAATCTCTATAAAATATCTGATAATTTGATGTGCATATGTCTAATGATCATTTTTGACCGCCAAATGGCTCATTTTTTTACTTTTTCCTCCATATCTCCGAAACCGCTAGACCTACCTTCATGAAAATTTTATCGATTCTTCATCTTGTCAATACAAGTGAAATGTTTTTTGATTTATTCAAATCGGACGCTCCGTTCTTAAAAACTGAGTTACCGTTTTCGTCACTTTTTGCCCGGTATCTTCGGAACGGCTAGACCTGCCTTCGCCAAAAACTAATCAGCACATCTCCTTATCAATACGAATCAAATGTTTTTTGAATTATTCAAATCGGTTGATCCGTGTTCCCGAAATCGTCGACGAAAATTTGTATCCGCACATACATACACACACGTACATACATACACACACGCACAGACACACACATATATCCATTTTTTCTAAGGTATGCCAAAATGTTCAGAAACCTCTGAAACGTAAAGATATATAAAAATTTTCATTTTTGATTTTTTTGCGATTACTATAACTTGCCCTACGGGAAGTTAATAAAATTCGACATTATGAAAAGATCAGAAGAAGAAAATAATATCATAATATGGCTATTATCTGATATTTTACATAATATATTTAATGGAATTGAAGAATTAACATTAATCGAAAGGAATATAAGAGAGAAACAAAAAGACTATATAATAGGAAATAAAAATAAGAATAAATTATTTATGTACAAAATTTTGTAAATTATAATGTAGATATTTAAGAAATAAAGTATAAATATATAAAAAAAATTGCCTGCATGGGTTGATGCTCGACAATGAGAGATCACCTTTGAATACTGCTGTGAAGTCTCATTTTAATAGGTTAAAAAAACAATCTGTGTCACGGCAACAAAAATATGGAGTGTGTGAGTTTTCTAACAATATTAAAAAAAACATCTTAATATTTGCTGTAATGATTTAATGAAAGTTCATTCTGTTTCAAAGCTCAATTCTGAAAAAAGAAATGAATGTCGTATCAGAAATGCTAGTAGAAATACTAGGGTGAACAAGTTGGATAATAAAAATAAAATGAGAATTACAAAAAATAGGCAGTAGTACACACACGTACATACATACACACACACACAGACACACACATATATCCATTTTTTCTAAGGTATGCCAAAATGTTCAGAAACCTCTGAAACGTAAAGATATATAAAAATTTTCATTTTTGATTTTTTTGCGATTACTATAACTTGCCCTACGGGAAGTTAATAAAATTCGACATTATGAAAAGATCAGAAGAAGAAAATAATATCATAATATGGCTATTATCTGATATTTTACATAATATATTTAATGGAATTGAAGAATTAACATTAATCGAAAGGAATATAAGAGAGAAACAAAAAGACTATATAATAGGAAATAAAAATAAGAATAAATTATTTATGTACAAAATTTTGTAAATTATAATGTAGATATTTAAGAAATAAAGTATAAATATATAAAAAAAATTGCCTGCATGGGTTGATGCTCGACAATGAGAGATCACCTTCGAATACTGCTGTGAAGTCTCATTTTAATAGGTTAAAAAACAATCTGTGTCACGGCAACAAAAATATGGAGTGTGTGAGTTTTCTAACAATATTAAAAAAAAAAACATCTTAATATTTGCTGTAATGATTTAATGAAAGTTCATTCTGTTTCAAAGCTCAATTCTGAAAAAAGAAATGAATGTCGTATCAGAAATGCTAGTAGAAATACTAGGGTGAACAAGTTGGATAATAAAAATAAAATGAGAATTACAAAAAATAGGCAGTAGTATCACATGAAAATATCAAGGACCATAACAGCACAATAGTAGATGTGGGAGAAGCAAGGAAAATGTGGTACGGAAAATCTAAAAAATTAGACAATATTTTTCTAAATAAATGTACCCATTGCCGTAAGGCCTTTGAAAATAGGAAGCTAGGGATAAATATATACGGACTGCTCACAAAGAAAAGGCTTGTCCTTTATAAATAAAAATGATTCAAAAAGTTCGGTTGAAGAGAATCAACGCAAAACTTCAAAATTTTATTTTATATTGAAGCTAACACAAGTGATTAGGGACTTGGAAACGATGACTTCATTCTAGTATGCGTCCGCAAGTGTTATTGTATTTGCAAATGGCACAGACTACATTTCCTTGACAGTACAAACGGTTGTGGATTTCAATTGCATACGCTCTTAGTAATTGATGAATTTAAAAGTATATTGTTGCTTCTCGCACAGACAAGACAAATTAGTTCTTAAAAAAAATCCAATTATTTCATGACAGGTGCTGCTCCAGCATATTTTAATTCCTATTCTTGCGTTATGGTGTCACTAGATAAATTATTATGTTCATGGCATGTGTCCAGAATTTGAAAAAAGAAAGACAGAACCAGATTTATAAAAATTAATGGCAACTCGGATGATTCTAATTAAAAAATTGCACCGTGATGAAGTGGCACAGCCACGGTGCAAGCCAATGAGAAACTGCTGTGGATGCCTCCCTTCGGCAACTCACATTTCGGCACTAAAAGTGACCGTAATGTTCTTTGAGTTTTACTTACCCATACAATCTTTATTTAATATACTGCTTTTAATATATTATTAAACTCGATAATTCAGTGCAACCATTCAATTCAAGTATTATAACAACCATCGCAGAACGGGTATAACGAAAGTCTCACTTTAACTTTTGATTAAAGGTGATGAAACATGTAAGAGAATCAGATGCAATATTAAAACTTTACGGCGTTTTCAACAATATGCTCTAAAGTTTAGAGCCTTAGTTTTAGAGTCTAAACCAAAAATTCGGCACAGCGTTCAACAGCTATTGCTAGTTTGTTGTTAAATACTTTAATATTGATATCCAGTAAAATTAGGTATCGGCAAATATATTCAAAAAAGTAGTAAGTAAATATTTAAAGTAATTAATAAAAGTTTTGATCAAAGTAGTAATCTGCATACATGTGGAAACGAAACAATTTAAAATTTACATCAGAATCAAAAGCATTTGGACTAAACTTGTATAATAAAAATGAAGACATAAAAGGCGTCACTTGTACGAAGCTTATAACAAATATTGCTCATATTGCTCAATATTTTTTACACATTCATATATCAGTAAGAGAATATTGAATATATTTCATTCAATCGATATAGATTTTTCAGTTATTTTAGAAGTTACATGTTTGGTTGGTTACAAAAATAAATTATATGCATTGCATAAATCCATATTATTCTGCATATATTTACATCATGTTGTTTTATAGTGCAGTAAACGGAGAGAAAAAAAGGGTATAACCTCTGAATTTTTTTACTGTGCTCCGAATTGAATGAAATTTTGGAATTAGGTTCATCTTACCTTCAAGTTCAAAAGTGAAAACAATTCGGGTTGCGCCATCACCCCCCGGGGGGACGGCACCCCTTCTCAATTGTGTAATTACATTTTTTCAAAATAACGTCGGAAATCGATAGAAGAGCTAATTATAAGCAAAAAATGTCTTTCATAGTTTTTCAAAAAAACTAATACTTTTCAAGTTACTGGCCACTAAAGATTCATATATTTTTTGCGTTTTTCTTCGTTTTTTTGCAAATATCTCCTAAAATATACATTTTAACGAAAATCATGTAATGAACAAAATAATGTCAATAAAAGTCTTAATAAATCGGTATTACATAAAGTATTCTAGGAAAAATATTAAACAAGATTTGAAAGAGCAAAGACGTTTTTTATTTCGTTCAAGATTTAATTGTTGTATTTAAAGCCATCTAGTGTCGAAGTTTTATATTTTATGCATTTCGGTGAAATTGGGTTTCATAGTGCTCAACATGAGCTTTAAAATGAGTACTGCTACAAGTTTTTTGCATGTAAAATGAGTGAGGTATCATACAAATAAAAGCATATACGAAGTTTTTTTCTTTTAAATCAAATGGTTTAATGAGCGCCATTTCCACCATTGTTAAAGTAATACACATTCCATCTAGAATTCACTTCACTATAGACATCTTGATGTATTCTAGCAGATTCACTACTTTAGTACAAACTATTTTCAGAAAACTCACGATTTTATAAAAACTTTTTTTTCCAATTTGCGCCGCCGCGCACTCTTTAAACATTTATAACTCTGTCAATTTTTGTGTGAAAGAAAAATAATAAAAAACAATAATAAGCCAGAAAGATCCCTTTGATTTTTATCTATATGTTTTTATACGTATATTTTATTCTTTTTGAGATATAATGAAAATAATTTAGATTTTTAAAAAAATTGGAGAAAAAAGTTTTTATAAGATCGTGAGTTTTCTGAAAATAGTTTGTACTAAAGTAGTGAATCTGCTAGAATTCATCAAGATGTCTATAATGAAGTAAATTCTAGATGGAATGTGAATTACTTTAATTCTGGTGGAAATGGCGCTTATTAAACCATATGATTTAAAAGAAAAAAACCTCGTATATACTTCTTATTTGCATTATAGCTCACTCATTTTACACGCAAAAAACTTGTAGCAGCACTCATTTTAAAACTCATGTTAAGCACTATAAAACCCAATTTAACTAAATTGTATAAAATGTAAAACCTCGCCACTAGATGGCTTTAAATACAACAATTAAATCTTGAACTAAATAAAAAAACGACTTTGCTCTTTCAAGTCTTGCTTAATATTTTTCCTAGAACACTTTATGTAACACCGATTTATTAAGATTTTTATTGACATTATTTTGTTCATTACAAGATTTTCGTTAAAATGTATATTTTAGGAGATATTTGCAAAAAAACGAAGAAAAACGCCAAAAATATATGAATCTTTAGTGGCCAGTAACTTGAAAAGTATTAGTTTTTTTGAAAAACTATAAAAGACATTTTTTGCTTATAATTAGTTCTTCTATCGATTTCCGACATTATTTTAAAAAAATGTAATTACACAATTGAAAAGGGGTGTCATCCCCCCGGGGGGTGATGGCGCAACCCGAATTGTTTTCACTTTTCAACTTGAGGGTAAGATGAACCTAATTCCAAAATTTCATTCAATTCGGAGCACAGTAAAAAAATTCAGACCTAAAACGCTCCGTTTACTGCACTATTATGCAACTAACACAAAATACCATAATGACATTAGTATTTCAAAGTGTTTTATTTTCACATAAAAAGAGCAAGTAATGTTAATTTGTGCAAGTTGATTTAAAGTGTTGTGTTTGCAATTATTTACTTATTTATATTTTTTTATAAATAAGTATTGTTGTACGAGTCTATTCAATTCATTTCAGTAATTCTTTCAGTCACATAAATGATATCTTTATTGAAATTGTTTCAAGAACAACCGTAGAAATAAATTCGACTCATACTAATCAGTTTGTAGTCTTTTTTTGATAGCATCTTCATATGCACAAATTATTGGTGTTATTTTTTATTAGTTTGTATCACATTCGTCTCGTGATTTATCTTTTCGATACAATTGGGACTGTCACACATATGCCCATTGGCAAGAGAAGTATCAATTATTAACTTCTAAATGTAATAGAAGTATTAGCAAATTGTGTGTGAATGAGCCATCTAAAATGGACCCCCACGAACATTTATTTATTTATTTATTTATTCATAAGGAAGTCGTAATCAATAATAATAGATATTATTTCGCGCTCTTGTCAAGAATTCTATAATATAATTGACATGCACAATCAGCTTTCATTGAATTTTCATTTGATGTCTAAGCATTAATTCACTGGTTTATTAATAAATGAACATCCCTGCTTGGTCTTCAAAAATACGTATTCACTATTAATGTAACTTAACCCATTTTGAATTGTTTCAGCATATGCCGGACACTTGCAAAAATTGCATATCTCCTGGTTCATCAAAAATTGTAATCCCATATGGAATAAATGAGATGGAATGATTTATAATTTTTCAGCTTCTTATTGGATCTTCCAACAAAATTTTCACATTAGATTATGTTCACAGTAAATATGATTTCATTTTGAGTATAGTTATACAATCCAAGTACCTCTTACTCGTAAAAGGCATGCTTCCACTACAGCTATTGCACACTCTGCATATACGTATGCTGCAGCAATGCCCACGAAAGGTCATTTTCACTTGAAATCATATTTGAAATCTATGATTTCAAGTGAAAATTTGGTATCAAGCTGCTTTGATACCAAACCGGCCGCAGTTGGATTCGAACCGGGACTAGGATTTGCTAGCCCACGTTCTTACCACGGGACCACGGCCGGCTCTAACATAAAAGGCATTTAATAGGATGTCAGCAAACACAACACTCGATCCTTCATTATCCATTTTTCTAAACTTACTGTTGCAATGTTGAATTATAATTCACATTTCTAGCGATAACTGATTTATGCATTGCTTTATGTTAATGCTTTTTCACGAATTATCAAGTGAGTCTTATTTAATTTTTGTGCAAAAAATAAATTCATCCATATATATGAATTCTTTAAATTCACTTTTACTCGTACAAAAGGCCTTACTTTTAATAATTAAAAACAACTATATTAAAATTTGTTTTATAATCAAACACTACAATTTGTTTCCAAATTGTCTTCTTAGCGTTGAAAATATGAACATTGCACAATTAACACTACATGTTCGAATAACATAATGACTTAATATATAATACAAGTATTGAAAAAAAATGATTCAATACAATTGCGCAAACTTATTTTGGTAAAACTAGATTCAAAAACAATTAACTGAATATGAATTCAATATTCTCCACAGGATTGTTGAATTTATAAAAAGTCAGGCATTGCTAATTGACCAATTATACCCAAATTAACTAGATTAATTGTTGTAAAATCAATACAAGTGATGCCTTCTATGTTTGCAACTACAAGCACGACTCCAAATGGACACAAAAAATTCAGATTGAATTATATGTAATTTGATCGACAAGTATGACAGTAAAAAAACAACTTTGTTTGCAGATTCCTCTTTCAGTAAAAAATAGGGCATTCAATTGAAAAAATCGAAAACAAAAAAAATTAATTCACGTAAATACATAATACAAAAATTGCATTTTAAATAAGTAATTATTTTTCACGCTGTTCAATTCAAACGGTGACATTTTTGTGCATGCTCATGTATGAAAGAGGTTTGTGATCGACAGTAATTCAATAATTTAAAAATAATATACGAAGAAAATCGTAAACGACAGCTGAGTTGATTAAATATGGTTTATAATAAACTTGTACGAATACGCATTAAAGGCACTGAAAACGAGAACAATCGTACGACTATAGGCATGCATGGTCAGTACAAACTGAATTCGTGATAATACCGGATCCAACAAAGAGTCCTATTTTTCAGGGTATAGAAACTTCTTGTACAAATCTGGTATTATCACGTACTGGATGTGCAAAATGGTGCAAACACACCACTTGTTCAGAAAGACTACCCGCAATCAGGTTTGTGATGAATTCGGCCATATGTAAAGGCACTGGTTATAGCCCTGCGTAAAAACTGAACGCATACCAAATATAGCATGAACACTTTATATGCTTGTCCCCCTCAATAATAATTTGCGCTATTCATGGTAATTATGCAGTTACAGTAGAATGTGAAAAACGCATAGGACATACTAAACTTTCTAAATTTGTTGCATTAGATAAGCAATTGAAAGAACTTGTCAAGGGTAGGTTTTTAGTCACCTTGCGCGAATATAAAATAAGAATCACATTTCTTGTAATTAATGTAATTATATTTACCTTCGATTATAGATAAAATTATAGAAGAAATGTCGGAAGTCCAAATTCTCAATAGTATTTGGGGTGCTGTTCGCGCCTCACAAACATTATATATCTACCTTTTTTTACCTATACACTAGGTACTAGCTAGTTGCAAGAAATTCAATCCTTCTGCACGTAAATCTTGAACCGTTAACACCTTACAAATAAATACTAAATTTATTGAACCATTTACTTATTTATATAGCCATTTGAATAATACATTATACCTGGTTCTTCAAAGTGATCTTCACTTTTTCATAAACATTGCTCCAGGCGTTTTCAGATGATATGAAAATTCATCACAGAGAGCATTTTTCACAAATATCCAAGATATTTGAAATATTAAAAGTAAAGCTGCTCTACCATACGTTCAAAAATAACATTGACAAATCCAGTGCGGATGAGAATAAAGGAAACGGTTATTTCGATATTTTGTACTACAAAGAAACGGGTACGGAAGACAATTTCCTATAAAAACATGATCTCCATTTACCCTTTGCCACATAGTACAACATGGTAAAGTTCCTGTCAAACAAATATTATACATCAACGTCATAATAGTTTCTAGGGTTTATACAAAAACCAACATTTTAGAAAACCGGTTTTCGAATTTTAATTTTACCAAAAAACCGGTTTTCAAATTTTATATAAAAAATAAATTTTTGCTCGAATATTCTAATTAACAATTAATTATCCGTAAGTTAGTGCGATTTAAAGTATTTGACTGAATTTATTTATTGTTTAATTTTTTGGAAAGTGAACAAATTTATTTTAATTTTAATTAGTAGAATAAAAAAATAATAGTTTATCTGGATTAAATAACTTTGAAAATAATGATTTGTTATTTGTGCATCATTTTCACATATGAGAATATAAATATTTTTATGATAGTGAAAGAAAAGAGTTAGAATAAATAAAAATAATAAATTTTTAAATGACATGTATTGAATTAAAAAAAAAATAGATACATGTTGATACATGCTTGTCAATATCAATTTTAGTTTTAAAAACAATTAAGCTAAACCCCGAGTGTTTTCTATTCCGGAAAATTTTAAAAATTTTAGCAATTTTAATAAAATGTTATTTCAAAAAACTATGAACGTCGTTTGATTTGTTACTTAGACGTGTCCGTTATTTACTAACAAAACTTAATAGAAAAGACTCTCTTACGTGCGACCGAACTAGGTTTAATTGTTTTTATAGCCTAATATAATAATGGTTTTGTTCTTTTATTTGTGGATTCTAGGACTAAAAACTCTTTTTTTTGAAATTTTATTAGAGAAAGTTACTTCTCAAAAAGAAGTGACACTGATTTACTTTAATATATTAAACAAACTATTACAAAAAACCTTTCTGGGAACTATAGCAGACTGATAAGATTTTCCAAATGTTATTGAACCGATATGATTCCAAGAATCAAAGCGCTTGAAACTATCTTTTATATTAGTATAAAACTATATTTGTCATTTTCCATTTATACGGTGGAAACCGACTTTTTCCACTAAAAGACCGGTTTTCGAATTTCATAATTTTCGTCAGTGTAAGCGCCCGGGGTGTAAGGGCCCGGCGCAATATTTTTTAAAAAAGTCAATTAAAAAATCACTACACACGAACACTTTACCACCCCGAAGGATCAGATATAATTTATTATTAGAATGGCTATATCAGACCTTTAAAAATAAGTAGGTTAAATAAGTTGGTTTAGTTATTAATAGTATTTATTTGTTTGATGTTCACGGTTCAAGTTTTGCGTACAGAATGAGAATGAATATCTTAATTACTATCTTAGTACCTAGAGTATGGTAGGAAATTATTTTATTATGTCAGGTAGAGGAAGATGGATTAATAAAATTTGTAAGACTCGAACAACCGGTTTTTGAAAACCAACAAACCCTAATATAGTTACGCAAAAAATTCTACCAAAGACAGTCATATTGTAACATGACATCGGATACTAGCCTGAAACACAGACTTCAACTCGCGTGAGGGTTGAGAAGCTACATGCTGAATAAACGTAAACCATATTTATTCGTTGCAATTTATTTAATATTAGTTTTTTATTTACCCATCATATCAAATTGTGAGAAAAAAAGGTAGGTGATAAAAATAGAACATTTAATGTAGAATGGGAGTTAGATTTTTTCTTTGCTGCTGAGAAAGATAAAATGATGCGTTTGTTGTGCAATACAGTGTTAAATACTTAAAAAAGCGACTGCAAACAAACATTATTTCACTCATAAAGAACATAAATATTTCGCTTTAGGAGGTGAATCATAACAAGCTGCACTCCGAAAGTTGAAAAATGAGAAGCATCATCAGCAGGCATCTTTTAGTGCCTTTGTAAATCAAATTTCGCCGCAGTTTCTGTTACGTATAAAATAGCACATATACTTGGAAAACGGGGCAAACCATTTCAGTGACATTGAAATGAAAATCATGTATTGTTGAAGCAGCCAGTTTGTTAAATCCAAAAAATGACGATAAACACAAACAATTGCTTCTTTCAAGAAGAACTAGAACAGACCGACAGACCGAACTAGCGCAAAATATAACTCAACTTAATACAATTATACAAAATAAAGATGTTTATTTTTCAATTGAAAATTTTATATTTTATTCGTGCTGCTACTAAAGATTATTACAGAAATGTTACGAAGAATTACTAGGCGGTGGGGTACACTATCAGGAAGAACTCCCGTGCCGATATTTTCGAAAACTTTAAAAAAGTATGTAATGAATTACAATTGATTGTAAGTAATTTATTCATTGTCTGCACCGATGGCGTACCTTCCATGAGAGGCAGAAAAGAAGGATTCGTTGCATTGTTATTTTGATTTAAAAGATTTTCGAATGTTTATGTAACCTCTTTATAAAAAGTTTCATAGAGAATGCTTTATAGTGTTTCAGAATGTATACGCACGCTATTATCAATATTTTAAATGAGAATAACAGGTCTGAGGTACCTGTTATCTGGATGAACACAGACAAAAATGATGAAGTGACGAAGAAATGCTGGTGGTCGCCGAGAAATGTATTACAATCCTAATTGATCGTAAAAAGTTCAATGCCGAAAGAAGAATCTTGGAAGGTGGTGGATATCTTATTGGTGCGATATTTCAGTAAGTGTACATGTTAAAGCCAAAAAACAATATAGTTTCAGTTTAAAGACAATTGATTTGCTTAGGTTCTTATTTCAACGCGAAGACTTACGCTAAAGATAGCGACTATATGAAGAAGAAACTTTGGGGAAAGGTGGCCGGCTTAAAAAATCCAAAATTTTAGACTTAAATGTTGAAGATAGTAAGTAAAATAACCTACATAATATAACGATGAAATACAATACATATTGATAGACTAATAAAAAATATCTTTTAGATTTTTCTCTTGAAGTATTAATTGAATTCGACTCTCCAAGGTGTAACACTAGCGGCGTTGCGCCCTTATGTGATACGCTTTCAAATGTATAATTTGAGCCCTCTTCTCATGACTCCACAGTCACATCAGTCCCGTAATTTAATGAAGCAAGTTTGTGAATGTGGCACACAAACTGATTCAAGTTGTTTCACTGAGAAAATTGTAGTGAATAGTGGTGGAGGCCAGAATATAAATATCGAATTTGATTACTTAATGAAGGAAATTACATCGATGAACATTAAGTTACAGCGGTTGACAGAAAACGCTAATAAGACTTCAGAACAAATTTTTGACATTAACAACATGTTCAATGGATTCTTTCCTTTGAACACACAGGAACAAATTAATTGTTGTGAGGACCTACTAAAAGAGGATGACTGTGTTATAGAATTGGTATACTTACATTGTATTCACAATAATTATATAACTAAGATGATTTAGTACTAACTTAGAATATTTTTATTTTAGCAAAATTATAGTTTAAAAGTAGGAGGACAAAAAAAGTGGAATATGTCAGAAACGCATTCAATAAAGCCTTCACAAAGGAACTAGCTGCTGAATGCTCATGGTATGGTAGAAAGGACAACATACCTGTTAACAACTTGAATTTGAATATATGTAATTAAAGGTGAGATTACCCAAAATTATACAAATGTTTCAAATTCACAAGTTGCTCATAATGTTTTTAACCGGGTTGGTTCAATTTTAGAAACATTAACAAGTACTGTTGGAAACCTCACTGAATCAGATTTTATTGCAATTGCCGAAGGGTTCCGTTTTGGCAAGCAGAGATTGATAAGTTTAAAAAACAAACATAATATAATTTTTCACAGGATTAATTTTATAGGAAAAAAGACTAAAATTATTATATATAAATGAGTTATGTTAATAGTAAATTTATTACTATACTGTAGGGTATTGAATTAGTTAGATTTATATTGAATTGTTACTGTCATGTTAATAGGAAATTTATTACCATTGTTAGGCGTTCAATTAGTTTAATCAATAATGAATTATTACTGGCATGTTAACAGTAATTCTATTACTATACTGTAGGATATTGAATTAGTTAAATTTATATTGAAGTGTCATAATAATAATAATACATAATAATAAGTGTCGTATTAGTTTAATTAATAACGAATTTCATAGTTTATTCTGTAATATTAATAAAATTTGCCAATATACTTTTTTATTTTACTTCATATTCAAAAATATTTCAATATTTACAAGAAATTTTATTAAATTTTTAAGTAACATTAAAGACAACCACACGTTTATTTTGTGATTTGGAAACGTAACAATGACGAAACCGCTACATTTTCGCGCAATTTCGGAACGTAACAAAACCGTTACGTTTTCGCGTGACGTAACAGCTCCTCACGTTTTTGAGGCGGAAATAGAAACGTCTGTGTGCCTCCTAGGTTACGTAACCCGCTATGTTTGACGTAACATATGTTACGTCATATTAATGATTTAATTAATTTGTGGTTTATTGGGTTGTACGATGAGAAATCGCAAGTGTTGAACATGCATTATTTACTTCACGTCGCGGGTGATGCAGGGTATTTTCAACTTTCTTTGAGCGATTTATCTGCATTTTGGGGAGAGAATTATTTAGGAAAAAATAAGGGCTTAATTAAAAGCACCCGGAAACCTCTAACGCAAATTGTGAACCGATTATCCGAAATCGACAAAAGTAATTTTTTTTAGAGTAAAGACACCGAACATAGAATTTTACTAAAACAGAAGACGCCCTAGGATTAGATAATGTGAATGAAACAGACGTTCAAAAGTTCTTTTATAAATCTTATATATTTTCTAATAATTTTCCAAATAATGTTATCTTATTAGACTATAATGAAAAAGCACAAATAAAAAAAAAAATGAAAAAGAAGTGATTGTAAAGAAGAAAATATGAATGAACTCATTGTATGTATAAATAAAATGACGTCTGAAAACCTAATTTCACATTTCCAACACCTGCAACGGATGTAGGAATATATGTTGGAACTCAATTTTTAGAAGTGCAGATACAAACCAGAACATCTTTCTTATATTGAACTATATATTAAGATTCCTAATGATTAATTTTTGTTTATATTAATTAGTAATATATTTAGTTACATATGATGTAGAACTTTTATGCCGTTATTGCTTTTAATGCCGGAAAGAAAGTTTTTAGAAATATGCTGTGTGTGATATCTTCGTATAATGGCCATATTAGAGGTTTTAGGCAAAAAGATTTTAAATTTACTCTCATATGTATTGTCTCATATAACAATCTGTTTATTTTATTATAATACAAATACTTTTTTGGTGTATTATGACTATTTAATGCAGCAAAAGCACATCTTCATTCGTCCATCGTCGTGGTTATTCCACGAAGAAGGTAAAAATTTTACATATTTTCCTAAGCCATTCGAATACAATGAAAATGGCTCGAGAATTCAAAAAGATTGTGGGTTATGCAAATAAGTATTTACTTATTTTTTTAAATATTTGTTTATAATGTGACTACGATGTATAGTAATTTAAATATATTTCTAAAAGATGATCTAAAACAAAGATGCCGTCGAGTACGCAAATATTGTTCAAATTTGAAAATGATAGTTTCTAAAAATGTAGTTGAAATATTTGATGAGAGCTACATTCAAAAAGCTTTCCGAAATATACCAACTATAGACAAAAAAGGTATAATCGAGTATTATTATTTAATTATTTTGTACTTACATGATTCCAACTAAATTCCAGAGACATATACTATTCCGAATACTACGAATTCATCGGACAAAACTGATAATACAGGTAAATTAAAAATATTGCCTCTAGTAAAGAAAGTGTTCTAATTATTTGGATTAATTCCGATAAAATTTACACGAATGTTCAATTCGTAGATGAACGAGAAAAAAAAGGTAGATCTTATATCATCCTCGTCGTGGTTATTCCACGAAGAAGGTCAAGATTTTACATATTTTCCTAAACCATTCGAATACAAGAAAATGCGTGAATGGCTCGAGAATTTTAAAAGTCCATCCAAAAAATTGAAAACACTATCCTGTTATTATTGTGGGTTATACAATTAAGTAGTTACCTATTTTTTAAAATATTTGTTTTTAATATGGCTTTGGTGTATAGTAAATTTAAATATGTTTAAAAAGATAATTTGAAACAAGGACGCCGCCGAGCACGTAAATATTGTTCGACTCTGAAAGTAGAGTGTGCCGACGATAAAATAAGTGTTTCCGACAATATAGTTGAAATATTTGACGAGAGCAATATTTAAAAAGCTTCTACAATATACCAACAATGGGCAAAAGAAATACCTATAATCGAGTATTTATTTATTAATTAATTTAGTAACTACATTATTTGGTTAATAATAATAATTATAATTCATAATAGATAATCATGTATTATTCTAATGTGACAGAGTGAGTGTGAGGCATTTTTCAAGATTAATAAAACTGCACTATACAGCGCCAAGAAAAAAGATCTCGATTCCATTACCGTAAGCTATGAAAATGGTTACATAAATTTTATGAAGTTTATCGAACGAAAAAAGGTCGAGGGAGAGTATCCATTTAAATGTAATAAGTGCAATTTTGAGACGGGTCTGGTCAGCCGTATGAAGTGGCACCAGTGGCATGAATGTAAATAAAAAATAATTGCATGTATTTATTGTCGGAGGAGGTTTCAAGACTTGGCATTTAAAACCAAACAAATTGAGACTGTCCATAATCAGCAGGAAAAAAGATATTTTCCCTTTAATGACATAATTTATATCGAAGACTCAGACGATTCAGAAGGATTTATTATGGCAAATTGCGAGCTCCAAGTAGTTGGAGAAATTTTAACTAAAAAATCTGGGAAGATTAAAGCGAAGAGGGAGACAAATTATTGAAAAACATTGAGGGCATACATCTTAAAATTTATGTTGATAAGGTAATGTTAAATTTATATAATATTATATAAATACATTGGTAAATATACTTAGCAATAAGTTATGACAGTATCATTATTTTAGTCTCAGAACGATGAAGCAAGCTGGGGCGGTTCAGTTTGCGAATGCAATTATCTCGCTTCCGAGAGTTTCTGTAAGATATTATAATAAGCTTAGACAATCTAGTATATTAGATGATAATTTAGAATTTCGTGGAGACTTTCCCGAGATTCTGTAAGTTACTATAATAATTTAGAAATTTGTGCCTGTTTATATCAGAATTCTGATGAAGATATCTTTACATAAAACATTGAATTATCGGAATTATAAGGTGGTTTGTATTAGAAATTAACTTGCTCATTTATTATTATAATTATTTACTATGCCCAAAAACTCTGCAACGATTAAAAAAATGCACGGTCCCTACTCCAAGGTCAAATAACACTCGGTGTCAAAAACATCAAAATAACTTAAAACGGTCTAAAATTGACCACGAAGTGATACTCAAGAGAGACTCTTTATTGTAAATTTTTGCAAATTTGAAACTTTTAATGCTGCCAATTTTGGAATTGGACGAGATAAAACCGGAAATGTTTTGTTCTTATTAAAAAACGGCAAGTATTCGAATAAAATAGTAGTGATAGGAACCAATAACACCGAGCAAAGCAAACCATATGAAATCTATAAAGGCATTATGAATTGTGCGATTGTGCTGCCAGAGGGAGAAAACAAAATGTCCATCGCAATTGCCTGCAGGAAATAAATTGTTTATTAATTACATTCAACGACTGAAATTGAAAAATCATTTAGTGGACTTGCACAAAAATATCGTGGATGGTAGAGGTTTTATATCGAGAAATCGAATGTATGATTATTTGCATCTCACAGTTGTGGACTATGATCAATGATTTGAATCAGTTGTATACTTAATCAGAAAAATGTTGACCGAGTTATAAAAATTTGTGATGTTTTACATTTAAAAATATAAGAAATACAATGGAAACATAAAACAAAAAATCTAAAAATTCGGTCAATTTTTACTTATGTGGAAAAAATACTTTTTCTTGCATAAACGCCTGGACACGAATAACTCTGCTGACTCTGGCACAGAACTAAAAATAGGTTTGTATCCTAACAATAATGTAGTTAAAGATTTTCATTTCTATATAGTGCAGTAAACGGAGCGTTTTAGTTCTGAATTTTTTTACTGTGCTCCGAATTTCATGAAATTTTGGAATTAGGTTCATCTTACCCTCAAATTCAAAAGTGAAAACAATTCGGGTTGCGCTATCACCCCCCGGGGGGATGACCCCCCTTCTCAATTGTGTAATTACATTTTTTTAAAATAACGTCGGAAATCGATAGAAGAGCTAATTATAATAAAAAAATGTCTTCTATAGTTTATCAAAAAAACTAATACTTTTCAAGTTACTGGCCACTAAAGATTCATATATTTTTGGCGTTTTTCTTCGTCTTTTTGCAAATATCTCCTAAATTATACATTTTAACGAAATTCATGTAATGAACAAAATAATGTCAATAAAAATCCTAATAAATCGGTATTACATAAAGTGTTTTAGGAAAAATATTAAGCAAGAATTGAAAGAGCAAAATCGTTTTTTATTTCGTTCAAGATTTAATTGTTGTATTTAAAGCAATCTAGTGTCGAGGTTTTACATTTTATGCATTTCGGTGAAATTGGGTTTTATAGTGCTCAACATAAGCTTTAAAATGAGTGCTGTTACAAGTTTTTTGCGTGTAAGATGAGTGAGCTATTATGCAAATAACAAGGCATATACGAAGTTTTTTTCTTTTAAATCATATGGTTTAATGAGCGCCATTTCCACCAGAATGAAAGTAATTCACATTCCATCTAGAATTCACTTCATTATAGACATCTTGATGGATTCTAGTAGATTCACTACTTTAGTACAAACTATTTTCAGAAAACTCACGATTTTATAAAAACTTTTTTTTCCAATTTGCGCGGTCGCGCAGTCTTTAAACATTCATAACTCTGTCAATTTTTGTGTGAAAGAAAAATAATAAAAAACAATAATAAGCCAGAAAGATTCCTTTGATTTTTATCTATAAGCTTTTATACGTATCTTTTATTCTTTTTGAGATATAATGAAAATAATTTCGATTTTTAAAAAAATTGAAAAAAAAGTTTTTATAAAATCGTGAGTTTTCTGAAAATAGTTTGTAAAATTAAAATGAACAAAATAATGTCAAAATAAAAAATGAACAAAATAATGTTAAAATAAAAAATAAAAGTTTTTATAAAATCGTGAGTTTTCTGAAAATAGTTTGTACTAAAGTAGTGAATCTACTAGAATCCATCAAGATGTCTATAATGAAGTGAATTCTAGATGGAATGTGAATTACTTTAATTCTGGTGGAAATGGCGCTCATTAAACCATATGATTTAAAAGAAAAAAACTTCGTATATGCCTTCTTATTTGCATGATAGCTCACTCATTTTACACGCAAAAAACTTGTAACAGCACTCATTTTAAAGCTTATGTTGAGCACTATAAAACCCACTTTCACCGAAATGCATAAAATGTAAAACCTCGACACTAGATGGCTTTAAATACAACAATTAAATCTTGAACGAAATAAAAAACGACTTTGCTCTTTCAAATCTTGCTTAATATTTTTCCTAGAACACTTTATGTAATACCGATTTATTAAGATTTTTATTGACATTATTTTGTTCATTACATGAATTTCGTTAAAATGTATAATTTAGGAGATATTTGCAAAAAGACGAAAAAAAACGCCAAAAATATATGAATCTTTAGTGGCCAGTAACTTAAAAATTATTAGTTTTTTTGAAAAAATATAGAAGACATTTTTTTATTATAATTAGCTCTTCTATCGATTTCCGACGTTATTTAAAAAAAAATGTAATTACACAATTGAGAAGGGGGGTCATCCCCCCGGGGGGTGATGGCGCAACCCGAATTGTTTTCACTTTTGAATTTGAGGGTAAGATGAACCTAATTCCAAAATTTCATGAAATTCGGAGCACAGTAAAAAAATTCAGAGGTTATACCCTTTTTTCCTCTCAGTTTACTGCACTATATAAAACCCTTCATGTATAACAGGGGATATATCATATGCTATAGGATTTTTGGGTAAATATGCCATTAAATTGAATAATTTCTTCACTTTGAATAGAAATGAGTGGTTAGATGACATAATCATTGACTCTTATTTAGCATCAATTCAATATAATAAACAATTCAGAATTTTGAGAGAGTTATAAATATAATCATATTATAAATTAATGTTCATGAATATGATCATATTATAAAATAATGATAATGATAACTTTGCTATAAAATTATCATCAGGTTTAAAATATTTAGCGTCACATATCAATATCAATTCAAGTTCGACGCAACAAACTAAAAATCTACTTGTAAATTGATCGTAAATATATTAATTATGCGCAATTTACCATTGAATAAAACTTCACACAGGAACAGAGATTTTGAATTTGGTCCGGAAAGAATCTGAGCCCGGGTACATTACGACTTACGAGTGAGGAAGACGAGTTTGTTTCAACACAACAAACTGGGTACTCCGACGCATAGGCCCTTACGTAAATTGCTACAAATATACAGTACGGAAAAACGGAAACCAGGAGCAAAAATTCCGTTGCAAACTCTGCAATTATGGAACTTGTCAGCCTGATGAAATTGCATGCATCTGAGATAGGGAAAGAGGAAGAGAATGACATCATGGACATCAGGTGTCCAGGCTGTGGTGAGACATTTGATAATATAGAAGAGAAGACCGAATAAATAAACTTGTCCCATTTTATACATAAATTAAATTAATTAAATTATTATACACAAATACAATAAATTGTATTTTTCTTTCAATTTCAATTTCAAAAACGAAAAATAACCATTGGCTCGTAGTTTTAATAGATACAGATAAAAAACAATTCATTAACATTAATGCTAGAAATCGTAATATGATTTTTAATCAATTTCGTAAAAGCTGTTTAACTTACAAAGAAAGATCGCAATAAATTCCAAGTTTTCATAAAATAATTTCTCCTCAACAGACCGATAATTATAGTCGGGGACTTTTCACAATCAAAAATGCATACTGTTTATTAAATAACACTGTTTTAAATTATATAATGAAACCGAAAACGTAATTCATGGTATAAATATAAACTGAATTCTAAATTATCACTTACCAAATTCAAAAATAATTGTAATGTAAAATTAAAGTCTTCTAGTGATTCACGAATCAGCTGTGGCATGTGTAGTCGGATACACTTTAATTGTGATGAAAGTGTATTTTCACAAACTCATCGCCAGGAGCTTTAGAAAGTCCTAATTTAAAATATTTAAGTAAACTTTGTAAACTGCACAAAATACATAGAAATTATCCAAAAGTAAATAAAATACTGTCAGCATAAGATAACCAAAATTTTCTATATGAGATAAGAAATTGGCCTGCCGACCTGATCAAATAATAGCTACCCATACACTAGCGTTCTTTCCTCTAGGAAAACCGTTATTCCTGACGGAAAGGGGATTCCCGAAGAAAAGATTTGTGTGTTAGTGAAGCGTGACATGACGCTCCAGCATTACTAATTTCTTTCGGGGATGTCCCGACGTTCCTGCCCAAGACATAGTTAGTGGGCACGTAGTTTTCGCGCAGGTTATGTAGTCGCGTTGTTCTTTCTTGTTGCGTGGTGGACACGGGTTGTTCTTGTGCATAATAATATTATTGTTTTTTTGTGAATAATAAATAATATTAAATTAATATGGAGAAGAATTGAGATTGACTCAAGTAACCGAACTGAACGATGATGATTGTGAAGAGAAAAGTGAAAAAGGTGACATAAGAAATGTCCCAAAAGGGATTTTGAAAGAATTATTGAGACTTATAGAGCTCATCCAGCTTTGTGGCAGATACAGAATAAAGAACTATACCAAAACCGTAATTTAAAAAATAAAGGCTACTTGGAATTGCTAAAGATTTGGAGAAAGTACGATTTCACATGCTGACCACAAAACAGTAAAACAAAAAATTCAATCAATTAGAGGATCCTTCCGCAAAGAATTAAAAAGGCAAGTATACACTTGTTAATACTCGTAGTTATACATAGATAGCTGTCCCAAAAGGGTGCAAATAGTAAATAGTTTAATATTATTTAAAGTCGGAAAAGTCAAAGCGATCAGGCAGAGGTGTTGACGAACTTTATAAATCACATTTGTGGTATTTCAAGTTATTGATTTTTTAGTAGATCATAACTACCAACCAGTAGTTGTGACAACATCATGAGTCAACAATAGCCATTTCAAGAACCTGTGGAGGAATAGACGAGCCCAACGAAGGCAATGAAACCAACGAAGTATGTTCATTACAATCATTTTATCATTCATTTTTATTACAAAATTAGATAGGTAATGAAAAATCTTATTATAAATTTCTACATAAACCAATATATTTCTTGATTATGCTTCCCTTTTGCCCACCATTGCATGTTGCAAAAGAACACTACATCACCGTTGAAAGTAATGAAGGTATCTATCGCGGCTGCGTTTGCCCTCCAAACTCATATTACGAGTTAAATTCTGCAGTCCAAAAAGTCACCCAGTATCAGTTCGCCATCCCCATCTTTGCGTAGTTCATG
>NW_020539103.1:0-22035 GCF_003426905.1 Ctenocephalides felis
AAATATAGATTAAGACAATCACATATGCAAAATTATGCAAGCAAAGATATATATACATACAGTGCACTATATATCAATGTTATATAAATTCATATAATCTGTATTAGTACAAAGTCCGGGCAAGGTTGATTTAAGCCATTCTATACACATTACCGGTGGTGTTAGTAATAACGTTCAATAATATTAAATATTGATAACCATATAGTGCTCAGTCATTATGTATTAAGGGGGCGTCCATTAATCACGTGAGCGAGTTTTTAAGGATTTTTAGACCCCCCCCCTCCCCCTTGGTGATATTTGGTGATATTTAAAATTACCTCCCCACCCCCACCAAACATCACGTGTATTTTTAGTTACGTGAAAAATCTGTGTAATTTTTATTTTTTTAAAAAATGTTTGAAATTTTTATAAAAAATAGTAAAAAAAATAAATGCACGTGATATCTTGCTATACCCCTCCCTCCCCCATGTGATATTTCGTGATTTTTTGTCAACCCCCCCCCCTAAAAACCTCACGTGATTAATGGACGCCCCCTAAGCAAAATTTTAGATAATGCACTGTGTAATATTTCATTCTTGTGCGTGTATGCATTCACGTTCGATCTAACATATATGAATCTTTTTTTTATCTCGTATTAATTACAATTACATTCGGATCAGTATAACAAAAACTCTACCAGTAAACCTTTACTATTAGGTCTTCAAAGTTCATGTAATTTGATTAACATAATGCAGTAGAAAAAAACATTCTATGATGTACGTTTTGACAGCTTAAAATCAACCGATCGGGTTACATATCAAAAATGAAAGTGACGAACATCCAAAAACAATTACAGTATATATCTGAAAAAGAAAGACTTAAGTTTATAAAAAAAATTAATAAAGTGCTAGACAAATTTAGCTCTTACTGAAGTTTTATACAAATACCTTTTTGCTATACGCGTTTTTCTACTTTTAGTGAAAGTGCACTTTTTATAATCAATACGTAAGTACATTTAGAGAAAAGATAAAAAAAACAATTTTTACTTCAAAATTATATAGACATTGTATGAAATTCCGATTCCGATCTCTTATCAGAATAAAAGCCACAAATAGACGTGCAGATGAACATAAAACAATAGAATTCCTATAAAACTGTTTGAGTGTGTAATCTTAAAAGTGACAAAAACAATTTTCGCACTCGAGACCAATATTCCGAATAGCGCATTTAAAATTGATAACTCAGTTATATTAATATTTTAAAATGCGGAATTATTCAATAGCGCATCGTTCGATTTCACTTTTCCTTTTAATTCAGCAGGATCGTTTAAAGTCGCAAACTCCTTCCAGCGATGTGTTAAAACGAAATCTATGTTCACCTCTGCGGGCGTTTTGTATAAATCAATGTAAAATTATTCGTATCGAGCAAAATGTCATTGGGATCGGCGGAGATAGCGGGTCCAGTTCTATTCCTGGATGCTGCGCCGGTAGGAGCAGGCCAGCAGCTCGACTTCCATGGCCTCACACCAGCGTCCAAACAGCATACATAATACTCATCGTGCGGCAGAATCGGGGAACTGGTTTCTTGTGATATGTAGATTGACTAACGTATCTATCATCGTGATGCTTTCAGCCGGGGACCGAGGTATGTATACAACTGTCACTCACATCAGACAAGTCAAAGTTTCACTCCTCGCATCGGCTATTAGATTTTCTCATATTGTTAGAATATTCACTGACGTCTACAATAATGTTATGACAGGCATTTCTTTCGATGTTTAACAGATCACATTCGATTGCTTGAAAAATATTAGACAAAAGATTATAAACTTTACTCAACAGATTCAATAAGCTCGCATCTCCAAATATTCTCGACACACTTATAATATTACAATTTTTTTTTTTCATTTTTTATATTGTATTTTTTTAACAGCAATCAGAACCTTACGTCCTATGGGCTGTTGGGCTGAAACTTCTCCTTACTTCGTATTTTTTTTAGATGATAACTCAATGGTTAATTCATCCATATTTGATGATTTTATTATTAGAAATAATCTAATAAGGCTGATTTTTTATTGATGCAGCAATGCCGGGTAAGGGCTATTTTCACTTGGAAACATATTGCTATCTATATTTCCAAGTAAAAATCGTTGTCACTGCTGCCTGACAATAGGTTGCTCGAAGTGGGTATCGAACCCGGGACCTCTGATTCAAGTCCCGTCGCTCTTTACCGCTTACATACGGGCAAGCCCACAAAAAAAATCTTATTGAGTATTATTAATTCTTCAAGCAAGACCATTGTAACAACAGGTATCTCGTATGACTTCTTTTCGTACGAATCCATCAGTATTACAGAAATTGCAATAATTAGTCACACAAAGATAGGACAAATGATTGAGTTACTACCTATAAAACTATGTCGTTTGAAAACTTATTATAACAGTTCATAGGACTCATTAAGTTCTAAATGCTATTCAAATTAAAAAAAAATATTCGCACACACATTTATATTTTGAGAATGAACAGTACAAACTTTAATGACCCCTTGACTTTTTATGACTAATATAACAATGTTGCGCGCAGCGATAAAATTAATACCATATCGCTAAAATTCAACTGGTTTCTAGTCAATAATTATAAACAACTTAGATGTGTGGGACAATAATAAAATATAAATTAATAATTTTTTATGCGTTTATGGCCAATCTTACGATCGCAGTGAGTAATGAACCAATGCTTCAAGGTAAACGACTTGAATTGATTATCGTTCGTAACGATGAACTTATCGTAGTACTCAACAAAATCTATCTACAAAGGAAAAGTTTATCACACCATCAGTTAGTAAAGCAAACTTTAAGTTTTGTATTATAAGCACTTGATAATTGAGATCAATTTTTCAATTATATAATAAAATCCATCGCTATTGACACTGTTAGAAAAAATAATGTGTGGGTTTATATTTTTTCGTGCTCTACTAATTAAATTTTCAACAATTGTGAAAACAAATGCTAGAATGTTTTAATTAGTTAATTAACAAATTATCGGAGAAATATTTTAATTACGCTTTGAACTAATTAAAATACTGATTAAAAAGCCGTTACATAATTAACAATTTTAGAACAGAGATAAATTCACATAATTAAATAATACCAATTAAATATAAACACACTCGCAAATATATGACGGCGAGTGAAAAACTAAAGTAATTAAAAATCACAGCTTTATTGATTCATACGTTTCGATCAACGTCGAGACCATCATTCAGTGGAAAAAGGACTTTTTGCACATACGTGCACTTTAAAATTGCACTAATGGTTGAATCTAAGCAATTTATAATATAAACATTGCACATATAGATATAACTAATTGAAAGTTTATACATATATACTATATACTATATACTATATATATATATATATATATATATATATATATATATATAATAATAATAGAATTTGCTAAATTAAAATTTGAAACAGTTGCTTAAATTCATACACAATATAGACCGAAACATATGAATCCATTATTAATTATAAATTACTTTAGATTTTCAATTGGTGCTGCGCTCGAAATAATAAACTAATAACAATATACAACTAAAATGATTTGCAGACTATTCGTCGAATTAAAAATATTCTTTACTGATTTTACGTTTTGGCACTTGATATGTTGATACGCGATATAAATAGTTTAAAAACAAATTAAACTTTAATAAAAAAAACAACACAAACTAATAATTTATGAGCACTATGAGCACATAATGCCTCATAGGATCATACTTATCCGTTAATAATAAAAAATAAAGTGACCACTTCATCCCTTATGAATGATGACACCACACATCAAGACTCGAGACATATGGGGCTACAAATTATTTCAAATATGTTTCGACGTCGAAAAAACAATCAAGATATATATATATATATATATATATATATATATATATGCATTGTACGTGTATGCACATAATGAATGTACAGTGATGTAATTACAAATAAGGGCCCATCGGGGTGTGGTAAACTTAACACATGTATCCTCTTCTGTTTCCCCTCGGCGACCCTAAAGATCGCAATTAACTTCTTGCCGGCCCGACGACCTCCTACAATCGGACGCATACGAACATAAATAGGGCGCATAGAGGAATCGCACGGCTGTACGGGGCGACAGTACGAACCATCGCGAACTCTCCAATCCACATTAACTTCACAAACATCTGGTCACTTTATATAACGTGATCCTCGAGTTCTGATTTGTAATCCCATTTCGGTAGAATCTTAATGCTCTTTTGAAGCGCTCGGCAAATGCTCGCACACATTCGCCCTCCCCTTAATGTTCTGCTGTCGCGACACGCCGAATCGGGATAAAAATGCCTCATTATTAAGATATACTGCTACGTCGATCTCCCTGGGTGTTTCAGATTCAGCTTCCAGATTGATTGCTTCGCTCATAATAGATAGACGGACAGAAAGGTTTGACGTGCGCATGATATAAAATTGTTTATGGTGGTCGACGCTATAAAGCTTGTTACTACGAGTTCGTAATGCAACGAGCAAATTTTTTTCATGTCTTAGTCACTTTAATTTTAGTATTAGCTATTGCTAAGTTTCTCGTATTTTAAGCAACAAACAATTGCTTAAAATTAGTCTGTAAAAGCAGCACAACTCTTGCACAAGCTTGATCACGCTTTCCAGTATACCAGTTATCAAGCTTAACTTTAATGAATTCCCGGGTACAATACAGTTCTAGAATTAAATTTACGATGAGTATAATGTAACGGTGTCTATTTGTGTAAATGTATATTACACATGCATTTGTGTGTGAGTACGTTTGTAGTCTAGTCTAGTGTCTGCCAACATAGAACACAGAAGTGCAGTCAATAAGTTAATACCGGTGAGCCATCAGCACGTTATATTGAACCCATGTAAGGACCGGTGCATCGTTGTTACCCTGCCAGCAAATTGTACAATTGCACAATGAGCTTTCACACTTGCATGCCATGTATCATTTCAAGATGGGGAAATTGTTTGACTTGTTCTGGGTCGAAATATATGTACCTAATATACTGATCGCCGATCAAGGAATTTTGATTAAGGTATATAATAATCAAGCGGCAATGATTTGTATACATCACTGCACATTCCATAAAAACTGATGTACTATATATAAACTTTTCTATAATTACCATATAAATGTAAACCTCAGGTTCTTTAAGCTCATTTTTTAACTTTCAGTTTTTACTTCAGTCAAAGTAGTGGATTACAAAATTTGATGATTAAAATACTGTGTGCTATACGCTTTTACCACACAAAGTATAATATTTCTCAACGCGTAAAATTATAACTTCTGGTATTCAACATTATAATAGATGCATTAAGAAATAAGATATTTAAATTACAAAGTTACAGTATAAACGTGCAATCCGACTCGACCTCGTTAAATAGATCAGAGAATTACTACGATAAGGATGGGTAATATTTATTTAACGCATTAATACGAATATGTATAATTTAATTATAATAATTAATTCAAGTATGTTATTCCATTAAACACGAATAAATAAAACAGATTGAATTGATCTACCTGTGGGAAGTTCAATATATCATGTGCTCGTACAAATACGTTTTCAATGTTTAGTGTTCGAAGAGCATGATCTGATATTATTAGTGAGAAGATGATGATAACACCCCCGATACGCAAACATGTTTTATCACCAATCTAAACACGATCCAGACATAGCAAGAGGTCGACCATTAATATCAGATGATTCAGATTGAACAGGCGTTTCTAGGCAAAGAGTTATTCGCTAATCCGCTTGTTATAAATATTGGAAACTAATTCAAGATATCGAATTATTAGGCAAATATATTTTACATCGGGTAAATTTTGAAATCTTATGCGAATACTCTAGTCACATTTATCAGAAAAACTAATTTTTTAAAGTACAAAGGTTATTAAAATACATTACATAAAAAAATCAAATTCAATTGAGATCATAATTGTTCAGTACAGTATTAGTCCAGGTATTACTAAAAGATTCGTAGTAGTAAAAGTATTTATTATAGATTTTTCATAATGCAGTCAGATCAATATATAATCTTCAATAGATTAATTTCCGAATCTTTGCTTAAAATAAAACGAAAAGTTGGTTATTAAAATGATACTATGAATCGTTTATTTCATTTGGTACCAGTAAATATATTCTGATCCTTCATTGCTTTTCATTTCGAATATCTACGGTGACATTAATACATAAAATATAATATAATACAGCTTTATTAAATGAGGTCCCAGACTTTTCCGTGAGTTGTATGATATAATAAGACTGAATTAGATGAATTTTTATGGCGGCATATTCAACCGTGTACTGAAGTATCTAATCTGGCAAGTTAATACAACAGTAATTTTCCATTATAAAGAAACAACGCGGGACAGCGAGGGTTGGAATAATTTGTCTTGTTACCCCGATTTTTATAATCGAAATACTTTTCACGGAGATTGCATTACTATATTATAAATAAAACAAAAACTTTTTAATGGTCTATTAAATGTGACAATAAAGCGACAAAGAAATAAAGCAAAGAGCACTTGCTTTAAAATTATTATATAAAACGGGGATCAGTACCACCTACATGATAAAATTCTAATGAAATCAGTATATGTCAACGTATAGGTATAAGAATAAAATAAAATTTTAGCAAGTATCTATGTATTTATATTGATGGGTCCTACCGCTGCCACCAATATGTAAAAGTCCGCTGCCACCAAATAATAAGTGAATCAGTATAGACAAACAAAGACATTTGACATAATTATTTATTTACAATAAATAGACAATATTAGTCATCCGATGTATTGTTTAGTTTTAAGCAATTCGATAACTACCACGAAGATGATTTCATATAAAAGATTTATTGCACATTTTTATCGGAATAGTCGTAATAAAAGTTATAATGTTTATATGAATTTAGAACATTTTTAAATAGAAACTGCAAAGAAAAGTGAAGTAATGAGTTTGCTTTTTGGAAAATGGTAGGTACAGCCCTTGTTCGCGGAAGAACATGCAAACGTTTTGGGAAATTCGAGCACGTATGTCAGTGGGTGTGCAGTCTATGAATGATTTTACTTTGGTACGCGCGTGTGATTTACACGTGTGTTCGTGCGTGTGCGGTCCCCGCACATATACGTGCGCACATGTGGGGGGTCCGAACTCGGTTCTTGTCAGTGGCAAATATCAAAAACACGTATGTGCCTACTGCCTACCTACCGACCGAACAACTTCATGTCATATGGGAATACGAGAAGAAAGCCGAAAAGAAGCCCAAGAAATGAGGCACGAAAAAGTGTTTAGGCAGATGTCACGGAAAAGCCAACGCTCAGAGGTGTATATTACAAAAAATATCATACTGATTATTATAAAAAGTAATAATAAATCACATTCAAAATAAATAGTATATCTTACCAGAATAAACATTATAAGTAAAATCAAATCGTACACTTTAAATTGTATTCTAATGTACCCTTTGTACCCGATGGTAATCGTTTTTGAAAATCACTTGCGCAGAAAGTGAAAAAAGTCTTTTACAATGACTCGGCTATAACGAGTACTCTAGGGCATTGAAAAACGCAGATGTACTTGAATGTCCATCCAATCTCATAAAAAACTGATGTAAAGCAACCCGGCCTGTCGCACCATACAGTTTATTCGCGAGAATTTTCCATTTCCGTATTAGGTAGCTCTGTAGTAGTCAGTCAGTTTTCAGAATCGAGTCAGGCCTAGCCCCATCTGAGGCGTGAGATCCAGTGAGGGCGTTCATTCCGAGAGAAGGAAATGTGCTGACGTCAGATTTGAAAATCATCCTAAAAGCCTCCGGAGCGGCGCGTATTCATGTTCATGTAGCAAACACTAGATCACGGGAAGTGATTTGTGACCGCTCGCGCTCCGTAACGTACTCAAATGCCAGAGAGGGTACGACGGAACGTCGCGACGATCGAATACATTTACAACATAAGTGCGATTTTCCGAATAAAAGCAATCGAATAAAGCCTCTAAGTACATTTGATACACGGTTATTGTGTCAACAACATCAATCAATTTCAATTTCAATTTATATATATATATATATATATATTCCTGACTCAAATATGTAGCTTATATAAAAATATAATACAAGGTTGTACAATATTTATGTTGAACGTCGCTTACATGATGGATTGTCAGTGAAGTGAAGCGACATCGGCTACATGTAGTACTTTACTACAAGAGTATTAACACTATAATCTCGATCATATACCCCACGGAATAACTCCACTGTTCAGAGATTATATTCAAGAAAGAACGTGTCGTTCAGACAATGGCACCGGCGTTGAAGAAACACAAATCAAATTTCCTGCATTATTTTGATAACCGGGAGCGATTCGTTTTAATTATGTAATTTATTTTACACTATACTCATTACTCCGAAATGCAAAAACCGTTCTAATTGCGAATCAAGAAAATACTATCCCTCGGTAAAATTAAATGAAAATAAACCATAAACGTTTACAGACTTGACGTTACGAAGACTTAAACACTAATTAAACAGAGTTTTATATGGGGATAGCAAGTCAGCTAATGCTACGGGCTAAAATGCCTCCATTGCGAAGGCGAATTCAAGGCGCTGTGCAGACAAAGGGATGAGCTTTTAATAGGTTTCGTTTTGATTGCGCTGAGTCTGGTCAAACGACATCTCGAACGTATTGTTCCTTGGTAACCAGTTATAAAGCGACATAGATTGGCCAAACTTTTCTCAGAACACATACTTATGGCGACACAAACTTAGCTCCATTTATATTCCTAAGAAAATTTCGAAAAGAAATAAAACTATATATATAATCACTTCAAATTTAAAAAGTTTTCATGATATAGATAATAAATGCAAAGTTTAACAAAATTTATTTCTTAATTAAATTATAGATTGACTTCACAACAGACCAAGTTGAAATAAAAAAGAACTATTTGTCATCACAAAAGCACAGAAAATTATTTGGAACCATTAGCGGGAAACTTGCTGAAAAAAACTATAAACTAACAATGCTTTCAAGTACAAAAAACAGTAAACTGTTCAAAAAGTCCCGATTGTTAAGTGTGCGTAGTGAACAAAGATCTGCAGTTTGTTATCGTAGTAGTGCGCCACGTCGCCTCGTTCCAATAGTAAAAAGTGCAGTTAGGAAGCGCTCCCGGTCGCGAAACTTGTGTATTTTAATTAGTCTAATTCTCAAGTTATTTCGTGCGCTACAATCGACAGTAAATCATTGTGCACCAACAACAGACTTTAAGGCAAAGTGCAAAAAGACATTGTACTAAATCACAGATCAAAACTTGGGTTACTTATAGGATGAAAGCACTCGCTGACTCCACGCCATTGCTATATTACGGCATAATACGCGGGTTTATTTTACATTACGTAGCTCAAAAGCATTGATGTGATTGCCGGATAAAGAGAAATCGAATGAAATATATGAGACGCGCAACGTCGTGGAGTAGCGATTGATTTCTGCATTTATAACCGCAAACAAAAATATTTTAATTAAGTTTTCCAAACATGCATATATAATATATTAATGCTTCATATCCTGCCTAAACATATGTTATAATATTTCGTAATATAACAATCGCACATAAAGTAATTAAATTTTTTGCTATCTTATTTTTTTAATTAGATTTCTTACTAATTGGAAAATCTTGGAACCAATACAGATGATAGATAGATAGAGCTCACAAATATAATAAAATATTTAGTAATTTATAATAAGATCAAGTCTAAAATATTGTCCCGGTCTGTCACAAGAAATGGCAATGATAAATGTGCATTCCTTATAGTAAGAAGCAACATACGTAAAGCGCCAAACGCTACCCAACAACTTCGCCGTATGACAGATGATGTGACAAACTAAACGCAACATTGATATTGGATATATATATATATATATATATATATATATATATATATATATATATATATATTAATCATACTTCAATTTATACCAAGAAAATTTCTATTTATAAATATTATCATATATTATGTATAATTATTCCTAACTAGTGCTCTATGACAAGAATTCGTCAGAAATCTATATATATTCACAAACTTTAAAAGGTTTATAGAAATCAGTATTCCAATTTTATAATACGTATCCATTATGAAAAATTATAGCAATCTACCCCAAATACCGGTAGTGTAACTACCTCGTGCACATGATGATAAGCACTAGGCTAGAAATGTCCAATTTCATATACATAGGTACCTTGTTTCATTGTCATAAAAATATTTCAACATAAGATTAATGCCATTCAGTGCCCACAGCTATCAAATAATATTAATAATAAATAGGCCAAAATAGGAGCTCGTAGACAGGTGAATATGGGCATACGCAAATATTGACTTTTATGTATGCATCATTAGGCTGATGTACTGTAGCAAAATTTCCATCAGTATACGAATACACTATAAATATATTCATAAGTAATCGATTAATCTTCCGTGCTTGAAAGTAAAAAAACAGATCTAAAATATGTAACGGAAAATCTGTTCAAAGCATTCTGTTGTTTCAGAATACATGATAATATAATTCGAGCAAAAAGTAATTGCACGTAATAGTTTACTATAAGTCCTGATACACATCGTATATTTAAAGGCGGTATGTCTAAATTTAAAAAGAACAGAAAAAAAAAATTCTATTTTTTTAATAATTGGGTACTCTATAAAATCCAACTAGTATTGCATTGCATCGTGCCTTAAGGCAAATTGCTGAAACTTCCCGTACAGTAAAATTTTTATTTAAAAGCTTTAAATTTTTTTGAAAATCTTTAGAAAAAACTTAATTTTCGAGATTTTTTTGAATAATTTTAGTTTTTTTTACTATTCTTAATAATTTTGAATATAATTGAATTGAATTTCCGAAACTGCTGAATCTGATTTCCCAAAAATTTAAACAATTCTTCACTATGTCAATAAAAGTGAAATGTTTTTGAATCATTCAAATCGGTTGATTCGTGCTTTCAAAAATTGTGGACAAAAATTTGTATCCAAACATACATACGTACTACATTAATCCATACACACACACGTACATAATTTTTAAAAGTATGCCAAAATGTGCCGAAGGTCTTGAAACGTGAAGATGTGCAAAAATTTTCATTATAGATTTTTTTGCGATTAACTATAATACACATATACATAAACATATATATATATATATATATATATATATATATATATATAGAGAGAGAGAGAGAGAGAGAGAGAGTAAAGTTAGCTGGTGGAACAAAAGATCAATTAATATTGTCCGTTTTCCAGCGTTTTCCACGGAAAACAGTTTATTGAATCTACAATTAACTGCGATCAATGATCAAAACAAAACGCAAATAAAAAGTAGATAATTGCAAAAAAACAAATTGAATGTTTAGCAAAACAGCAGACGTCTAAAATTAGATCATTTGTTAGACTCTGTGAATCAATAATTTTGAACCGGTTCGTCGCGATAGAAACGAATTGCCTCGCGGAAAATGGATTGCACGCGTATGATGTAGTGCATTGTATTTGCACAGAATTATTAAAGCGATCAACACGTTAACAGCGTTCAAAATATATTTGCGAAGTCCATTTACTGGCAAGCATAATCGAATGATTTTGGTAACTATAGTGTGGTCCATAAATGTCGAAGCGAACTAGACAAACTGAAGTTGCACGTACATAGTTAAAGAATTTACTTAGCATTTTCGAGCGCAGCACGTTTGGATGTATAATAACGTGATCAATTAGATAAAACATATCTGACAATATGTGATAAATGTCCGAAGGCTAAAATGTTGAACTTTGTATTAAATTAATAATTTATGGCTGCCATCCCACTGTTTCCCTAACATACTTACTGAGAATATAATGCATTTATGAGTTTAACGCTACAATGAGCTTATCTGAGCGAGAGCCACTAAGCTGTTCGAGGGAAGCCAAAGTAGAGAATTAAGAAAAACAACGAAATGAGATCAGCGGCCTGCCCTCTCGCTTATGCTTCTATCGGGGCATCAAGGCACCGAAATGGCATCGAAATGGCCCCGATAAAGACATCGGACACTTGCTTTTGCGAAGAACGAAGAGCGGACGTAGTCGTTAAACACGATGTCGTGCGAAGTCGTTTATTTATTGCCCGCACACAAAAACTTGATTGATCGCGCCAATGGCAAGACTTTTATATTCCGAGTCGCAGTACGCAAAACGCACGTGTAAATATCAAAGCCAATAAACATCAAACTTACATTGCATTCATTTATCGCATGTCATATTATGATTTGCGACCCGCACATGGGCATAACAATAAAGCAAATATCATCTTTGTTACGACGTGTTGCGATAAAATTAAACAGTTCTTGTGCGGGACACGATTGTGCATATTTCTTCATAAACCGTTGCATACGGTTCCGCAATATGTAAAGGTAGACCTATCGCGCCTGTGTCCAAATTCATCGGCCGCATATTTGTAGACGTTATCATTTGTTACATAGAACGATTTCTTACTTAATACCTTTAAATTGTAAGATAAGTTTTTTATCATAGTTATGAGTTGTAATAAAAACAAATTTCAATATAATTTATATAAATCACTATGTTCGGCCACACGCATCCGCTATTAATATAGTCTGTCATATATTAGTTGTCGTCCGCAACGGTAATATTTTTAGACACGGTTGAATAAAAAATCGTTCGTTGGAAAATATGTCTGCTCAATCGAAGTAATATTCCCTGGGTCTCAATACAGATTATGCTAATTCAATCACTATTAATAAAAATTACGTCCATATTTATGATAATTATTGCGTATATTATATATGATTATATAAATTTAAATTCTTATATCAATATATCATACAAGAGATAAACTAATATTCTATTCAACATATACAAATTATAAAAGCAGAATTCAATGGATCTTGAATAGAAAAAAATCTATTGACTAACAATAATGCGGAACCGCGCGTTCTCGCATTTGCGAATAAACACCGCAAAAAAGACAAAAATGTTTTGTATTAGCTCGTTTCTTATGTTAACAAGCGTAGAACTCGAAGCGATTTTATAGCGAACTTGGGGTATCTATCAAAGTGAGGTAAATCAAGAATGCAACCAAGCACACGCTTATAATCGCAAATGTAATTTACATCTCTCCATGTTGAGTTATGTAGTCAAACATTTTATTTCGAAAACAAAACTAATCATTAATTTCGTCGCCTTAATCGATCGTAAATGTTTATTACCGCAACATAAAAACGAGCTATAAAGATAATAGTAAGAGTTAGAGATAAAATAGTCACCTATGTATGTAAAATAAATAATTCATATTTGAAAAAAGAGCAAATGTTTGAAACATGCAGAGTGACAAATATGTATTTCGCAATTCGCAAACAATTTACAGTAGAGTTGAATTTTTGAAAAATCAGACTGACAAAACTAGAATTAATTAGCGGATACAATTAAAGTTTTGTTTATAAACAAAACTAATAAACAATAACTATTGATATTTTTAATAGTAATACATATTAGATAGTTCTATATATTGTAATGGCAATCGCACCGCTGCCTTAAAATGAATGTAGGAACCACCAATGACTATATATATGTATCTAAATTTGTTATCCACTAAATGAAAAAAATGTCGCTAGTATTTCATCACCGTAGTGCTAGCTAATTATGTTTCGCATTCTGGATGATTTATTCTTTACATCTATCTGATCATGTAGAAAACACAAAAACCGATCGTTGAGAAACACTGTACCCTTAACTATGGACATAATTGTTAATATTATTCTTATATTAGTAGTTTCTATTATTAATATCAACATGTTTGAAAATTTTACCCCATTGTTGCTCAAGTTTTGTAACGCACACGCCATAACACATAGGTCAGACATTTTATACCTGCTACGCTGACTTTACGTATTGCGAATGTAAAAGGCTTTATATACGTTTGTAGGCCGTTTTAGCTGCATCGCAACATCTCATTTTTCAAAAAAGTACTTCTGGTGCCTTAAAAAGGGGGAAGTCGAATAGGTAACCCTCAGGAAGAAGATGGTCCGATGATTCGTAGCGCCCCATGTGTGTGCGAAGTGCGAAAAGCGATCTCCCCTTCTGCACGAGGTAGATCCAGGCGCTCAACCCTCGAGGCACGTGGAGAGACGATTGATAGTGCGCGATGAAAATGTGTTTATAGTCCGACGTCGTACGCGAAATCGCAATTTCGACCTAAAGTCCCCGGAACAGTTTATCCCGCGGGCCATCGGTCTCTTCGGGGATGTCACACTCGAGCCTTGATTGCGACATAGGCACCGATACCTATCCAGCCAAACGAATTGATTTTAATCCACTTACGCCCAGATATGTGCTGCGTTAGGGTTTTCCAAAGGTTAGTTGATTGATAATTTTTATGTGTTTTTTACTACTCACGAAGAATACAGAGATTAAAAACAACGAGCACAAAAGCTTCTATCTGATGGTGAGTTTTATTTTTGTCACATATTGAAAATCCAAACCCATTAAATGTACCTAAATTAGGTTCAATAAATAAAAACAAATCTAATTATTTCATGAATATTGCTAACGATCAAGAAGTAATGAAAATCTTCAAAATATTATGCATCTGATTCCGAATTACTAATGCAAATGAAATACTACTGTTTACTTTAGAGACAATAGAAATCTACAGGCTTGGGGTCGGTGACGCCTAGATCAGTAAAGCAAACTTGCTCATGTGAAGATTTCCAATTTGACGCACGAAATATGACATGCCAAAGGAGGGTTGTTCTGGGCATACTCGTTAAATCACATAGGCGAATATTGCGTTAAGTATCCACTCAAATTGACGCATCCCGTAAACTGACACATGTTGTCTACTATATAAAGCCATAAAATTGATTTAATCTCCGTGTTCTTGATTAATTTGCTTTCTGTTTGCCGTGAAAAGCATGAAGTTTAATGTTAGTTAGATTTTTATTTTTAAGCAAGATTCACAAAGGGTATAAATGAATTCAGCAAAGGGGGCGCCCATTAATCACGTGAGCGAGTTTTTAAGGATTTTCGACCCCCCCTCCCCCTTGGTGAGAATCATGTGTTTTTTAGATAAAACTGTAATTTTTGATTTTTTTTTTGAATTTTTGATTTTTTTTTAATCAAAAAATTTAGGTAAAGAATAAATACACGTGATATCTAATATAAACCCCCCCTCCCCCACGTGATATTTCGTGATTTTTTGTCAAACCCCCCCCCTCCCCCTAAAAACCTCACGTGATTAATGGACGCCCCCAAATGGTTAGCATTATACGTACTAAATAGGAATAAGAACTAATATTTATTTTATCTTTAATTTAATTAATTATGTACAAAAACTATGTATTCCACTTTAGCTTTAAGCTTTAGTTTTACTCGTTAAAGTAACAAACTAAAAAGTTTCAGGAAAATATTTCATTCAACCCTTTCGCTATGAAAGTGTTTTCCGCAGGAATGTTGCTGCTATACGGAACAGCAAATCCATTAGTAGCGTCACTGAACTGACCAGGCACAAAGATATATTTTAAGATATTTCTATCATTATAAATAGTGATAAAAATTAAAAATTGCGCCTATTATAAACTATTCTTCCAATAAATTACAAAGAGAATTAGAATTACCAAAAGTTTAATTCATAGTCAAAAATCCGCAAGCAAAAACCGACACAGAAAATGTCGTACACGGATGACATCGATACACACAGCACGTAATGCGGATGTCGTCCATGGATGACACTCGTGTAGACAGGTAGTCGAGTGGATGTCGTACATAGATGGAATTCGTAGCAAAAGGGTTAATAATGCTTCGAAACACAATACTTAATTTTTAATTTCAATTGCAGCTTAATGTTACTTGCAATTTATTTAATACTCATTTAGATCTTTGCGGTTCCAGGTTCCTCAACTTTCAAGGCATCGCTAATATACATACGATCAATGCTAAATAATAATAAAAAACAGAAAAAAAATGCTTTGCTTCGATTCCAGAGCATTCGCAGTGGATGCCATTATAATTAATTTGGGAGTGACAACGTGCTGGCGTGCGCGAGGGTTTTAAACGGCGCTCGGGAGAACTATTATCGCGTACATTAGGCGGGGTGTCATACGTGTTTTGTGTTTACAGTCGATTGCCACAACAACCTGCCCTCTAAACCTACCGGGAAGGGTTTTCTTCCATTTGACCGACATTATGGGTGACGACATATCAATTAGGCCCTCACGTGAAATATGTCGACAACGAGACTATAGTTCAGAGACGACTATGTAATACACAAGTGTGTGCTCGAACAATAATGCGCTATTCTATATAATTTCGTGGCCATCGTGATTTGACAATACGACAAAAGTCGGGCTGAGTGCTAATGCCGCTGCTACGTTCGTCTATTTACAGAAAAATGTGTTAAAGATTTTATTGTATTCTACGAGTCGGACTGTGCTCATTTTTATTTGGATTTCGAGACAGTTCGTGGTGATAATATTTGAATTATATAAAGTCTTCAAAAAATTATTTACCTAAAAATTATACCTGCGAGATATAAAATTTTATATACATACAAAATATTATGTATTAAACTAACATTAAACGTACCTAAACTTACAAATATTAAATTTTTTATTATGTACTCGTATATATACATATACATATAAATTATAATATACAAATTATAATTTTGAATATACTGTGAGAAGCGGCACATTGAAAATAATAGAATAGGTAAAAAAATTTAAGCTTCTTTAATTCGATTCAACATGTTTTTATGGTTTAAAAAGATAATTTTAAGCAGAATTAACTGATCTAATATTCTGCGTGAATATTTAAGAATCAACCAAGCGTTGGTGAAAAGATTCAGCGTCGCCCTGGAAAAGTTCATCATTCCGATTTCAGCGGGTTTGTGCGCCAGACCATCGATAATATTATACATAAGACAGTTTATTATTCATTTATTCAATCAGATTTCCATATATTATAATGTTTATTAAATACCACGCTGAAAATCTCCCTTTGTAGCGGCCAAAGGTGTTTTATTTTATATTAGACGCCAGCACCATTCGCTTTATTGAAAATTTAAAATAAAATCTAATGCATTGTAAATAGTTCAAAGCGGAAGGTAAAACGTCGGCAAGGCGTGGGCGACAAGAAATTGAATCGAGGGTGAGTTCGAATAAGACGGAGGTTAAATATTATGCAAACACATACACAAGTATATATATATATATATATATATATATATATATATATAAAGTAAATCAAAATGTCTGTCACATGTGTCTGACGCTAAGAAGATCTACATGAAACTTGTCAGACATATATATCTGACATATGCGATTTGATAAAAGGTGACGTCAATCACAGATGTTCGACGCAAACGATTATGCACAAAACCTGAGACTTTACCGAAAAATAGTTTTGATATGGGGCCCCATCAGTCTATATATGCGTGAGATAAAAAAGTGTTTTTTTCCAGGAATGTTGGCAAAAAAATTTCTTTGATACCTCAAGTTTCAGTGATATATTTTTAACTAAATTATTTAACAAAATTACCTTGGCGCCTATGTGTTAATAGAAAGAAATTTATATTATTGATTTTATAAGGTGCTTGTGATCGGGACATGCTTGGATCGCATTGGGAACAATGAGAACACATAATACAAAATAATTAAAGAATAGCTGTAAATTGAAAGTCTACATTGATTGAAAAACTTCTAATAATCTAAAAAAAAAGATTGTTTTACAAAAGTGTATGTGTTGTACATGCGTTTCAAAACTGAACACGTAAAACATTTTTTTCAATATTAGATACTGATATTTAGTTAAATATGTATTTCGTTAAAAAAAATAAACTAAGTTAAATATACCCATATGAGTCTACGTAGGCAGTATAACTGCGTGTTTGCTTGTTCATGTATATATCAATTGCATTAGAGATGAAATTATACAATTTTAATTCACATATTTGGGTTTAATTCCAGTAAAATGTTTAATCAAATATACTTTATGAGTTGTCAGCGCCTGTAACACTTCTGTGACATCAATTAATGGAATTAAAACGTGCAGCAGCGAAACAGATTAGTCAATTGTCATTACCCATTAAAATTCAGCGATGAATTTTAATCATGATAAATGTTCCTCACGATGAAAAGAGTGATTCTGCAAGAAATTATATCGCCTCGGGATTCTGCTTTTTCTACTGCAAAAAATAATTAATGTGACAATATTGCTATATATATTGTTACGTTGTTGCATAAATTAAAAATACAATTGTATCGGTGCTAGTTAACATCATTTGTTTTATACTGTTTCAGTTACTCGATTTCAATTAGAGTTTTTGTGCGTTGATCTGCCGAGCGTTACCAGCCCATAAATCACACTAAATGAATAAATATTATTTAATGTTGCAAAAACCCAAGTACGATATTATTTTTCGCAATAAATTGCGGACTTCTTTCCGGCACGTAATTAAACCGTAGGAGAAATGTGATCACATAAAACAGACGACAGCAAAATCAATAATGATACAATACGGAGGACGAGAGAGAGAAAGCTTGAGATAAAACAATATACGTAAGTTTGTAAAACTTAATTATATATAGCACAGGCTTATAAGGGATTATCGTATTTTTTCACATGAATAATTTTGGGTCCGAAAACTCAGTTAATAATATTATTATCACATTATTCAATTATCGGCAAAAACTTTAATTGAAAAACTCGTCTAATAAATCTTAACGTAAATGACTGAAAAGACAAAACGCTTTTGTAGTCGTCAGCCGCTGCGTACATTTCTTATACAGAACCCAATGCCATTTTTTAATGTAAAAATTGATTAATCGCCGTAAATTATAGTTAATTTTTACAATTAATTTTTATCAATCTTTTCATTCTGAGAACCACGAATCTCAGCGTTAGCAGCTTCTGTATAAAAACGAGTCAATCCGGTTCGTTCGTAAAATATGTCGCGTATCCGCTGATGATCTAATATAAGGCATTGTTATTATGAATTCCGCGATATCATCGAATTTTGTGAGGACGCCCATAAAGAAACGCTGAAATTTACATATAAGAATAGTTAAAGTTTCGGAAGCATTTACATAATAATAGTCTTCGCGATGTATATATAATAATATCCATGTGCTAACGACACGTCACTGTGTTGCTACCATCTTCGGTTATAAATCGATTGGTTTAAAACCGAAAAAAATGACTCCAAAAACAACATTTTACTTTATTATCAACATACAATTAAATATCACCTATTCTTATGATACACAGTATTGCCTTTAATTAATGGTTATAATAAAAATAAATTTGCATATTAAATTTGTACATCTTATTATTGAGAAAATATTCTAATCAAAATGCTGTAATTAATATTTAAAAATGCAAATCACTCTAGTTACAATAAAATTAAACAATTTTGTAATTTTGGGAAAATCTTTGATGCGATTATGCTAAATTTATTAATACAAAAAATAATCAATAATTAAAATATAGACAGATACCAATAAAAACTTAATCGTTTTCATTCAATACAAGCGTATCCTTATTCCGTCGGATTCACCAAGTGATATGAAATATAAAGTAATAACTCAATAATATTTGAGTAAATCCACAAATTCAATTTGTATATTTTACGGCTCTAACGTACCTGAAAAACAAACAAAAGAAAATAATTTGTTGTCGCCATAATATATTAACGACGAATCTGCAAAATTGCGTTATTGAATTTGATGGTATGTTTTTTTTGAAATTAGCGTATCTTAAAATTGTCAGAACCAAAATATAAAAATTTCAACCCTGAAGTATGTATACAACCCTTAGTGGCCTCACGACAAGGTGCAATAATAATAAACTAACAATAGAAGGGTTTCTATAGTGCATCGTTGATTGTATAAGTGTTCCAATGGTGATACAAATGCTAAATTTCCCGGTTGGAATTTCAATATAGACGGCGGTAGTGTAGTGATAGCTTTGAAGCTCAAAGTCTACAAAGTCTTCAATCAAAGATATGTATTACAACCCGAGTATAGTATTATACACAATGTTAAAGGCGACAAAACATCTTTCAAAACTGCAATACACTCCTGTCAGTTTATGACCACTTGCCTTCACACAAAAACATAAATTTTATTATCGCAGGATTTACGGTTCGCGGTTAAATAACATCGGGTTCTTAAGAAAACCATTCCCAGCTGATTTGCACAATCAGATTGATTGCCTTTTTGATTGTACACAGAAAAATAGTCAGAAATGCACTTAACACCTGAGCCAAATTAAAATCATAGCAGGAAGGATAAGTTTTAGATATAAATGGTTTTTCTTCGGAAACGAAATCGCGTTTTCCAACAGTTCGAATGTGCTCCACGCATGGGTGCAAATACATCTGATATATCTAATGCAGATTTGAAAGCATTCGAGCGATGTGCTTCACCTGAGGAAAATTTTCCAATTTCGCATCCTACTCACCATAAGGTGCAGATAAATTTATGCGAGCAGATATATTTTTCGGTAACTTTGTATAAACGACTTGTATTTGATAAATTATAAAGTATGATTTTCTTAGCTGACTAATGTAAGTCGAATCTCTGCACGATATAATTTTCCATTAGAATTAGTAATCTTTTGGTATGTAGTGTTAAACAATTCCAGAGATACATAAAAATATAATCCTTGTTCTCGAAGTGCTTATTTCGTTCTCCCCATTTCTTGGTGTTCGGCTTTAAATGAACGCGTGCAACGTCAAGCCAATTATCCCGTATCCATGTACCGAAAGCTGTTGAACTGATTCAGCATAACAAAACATTTCTATTTGTTCTACGCCGTTTGTTCATTGAATTGTATTCTTGAGATTCGCGATGCATCCTAATTCATTTTCTGTTAACATTTGTAACTAATCACATCTGTAAAACTTTCAGAACATGTTCATCCGCGATATGTTACTGCGAGTAGATTTACAATTTCTTGAATTTCTATAGCATATGAGACTGATATTTATTCAATCATCATTATGAGTCATTATGAACACATGATTATTTAACAAAACTAAAACCTTATAGACGTCGTGTAAGATATTGGCCAAAATGCTCCTTACGTCGTATTTCTAGGTGGTAACCCAACGGTTGATCCTTCCATATTTGATTATTTATGTAATGGCTGACTTATTGACCAACTTGAAGCAGCAATGCCCCGGAAGTATCAAAAATTAATATATATTGTAAGGGGTATGCACGCATTGTAATAATATATATAAGGGTCAGAATACAAACTATGTAGTTAGTGAATTACTCATTGCTACAAGATTGTAAGCTCGAGATATCCTGACAAGCCCGGATGTTGTTGATAAAATTCTTCCCCAAACTCAAAATATTCAAATAACAACTTAGTAAAGCATTGTGTTGCAATATACGACAACATTGAGCAAATCGTAAAATAATGTATCCAGGATTGCAAAGTCCACATTAAGCGAGCACATAAAAGGCATGCAATGACGCATTCCTGAATCAGTCGCAGGTTAGGTTTCTAGAAAGTATAAACTCAATCGTGATTTTTGTTTTCCATAAGTTAGTCAGTACTCAGTCTTCAGTCAGCCATGAGCTCTGTCGTACCTCAGTTTTCAATGGAATCGTATTTTAGTAAATATATTCAGTCGGTATTCAACGTTCAGTTTGTTTATGTTATATGTATAACTGTACAAGAAATCATGAAAATAAATAAATAAACCTTCAACACCCCCGTCTTGTCTGTTAACTGATTAGCCTCCCCATATTGTAACACTTTGTTTAGCAGCAGGAAGAACCTACATATTGTTGCACCGTCGCTGGATGGGCACAGCATTTACTTGGAAATTATATTGCTATCTAGTGAAAATCGTTACTACCACTGCTTGACATCACACTGCTCGAAAATGGTATCGAATCCGTGGTAGCTCTGACTTAAAATGTTTTAATGCATTTTGAAAATCTCAATATTTTTAAATCAGATGATAA
>NW_020539104.1:0-24884 GCF_003426905.1 Ctenocephalides felis
CAGTAAAATTTTTATTTAAAAGCTTTAAATTTTTTTGAAAATTTAGAAAAAACTTAATGTTCGAGATTTTTTTGAATAATTTTAGTTTTTTTTACTATTCTTATAATTTTGAATATAATTGAATTGAATTTCCGAAACTGCTGAATCTGATTTCCCAAAAATTTAAACAATTCTTCACTATGTCAATAAAAGTGAAATGTTTTTGAATCATTCAAATCGGTTGATTCGTGCTTTCAAAAATTGTGGACAAAATTTGTATCCAAACATACATACGTACTACATTAATCCATACACACACACGTACATAATTTTTAAAAGTATGCCAAAATGTGCCGAAGGTCTTGAAACGTGAAGATGTGCAAAAATTTTCATTATAGATTTTTTTGCGATTAACTATAATACACATATACATAAACATATATATATATATATATATATATATATATATATATAGAGAGAGAGAGAGAGAGAGAGAGTAAAGTTAGCTGGTGGAACAAAAGATCAATTAATATTGTCCGTTTTCCAGCGTTTTCCACGGAAAACAGTTTATTGAATCTACAATTAACTGCGATCAATGATCAAAACAAAACGCAAATAAAAAGTAGATAATTGCAAAAAAACAAATTGAATGTTTAGCAAAACAGCAGACGTCTAAAATTAGATCATTTGTTAGACTCTGTGAATCAATAATTTTGAACCGGTTCGTCGCGATAGAAACGAATTGCCTCGCGGAAAATGGATTGCACGCGTATGATGTAGTGCATTGTATTTGCACAGAATTATTAAAGCGATCAACACGTTAACAGCGTTCAAAATATATTTGCGAAGTCCATTTACTGGCAAGCATAATCGAATGATTTTGGTAACTATAGTGTGGTCCATAAATGTCGAAGCGAACTAGACAAACTGAAGTTGCACGTACATAGTTAAAGAATTTACTTAGCATTTTCGAGCGCAGCACGTTTGGATGTATAATAACGTGATCAATTAGATAAAACATATCTGACAATATGTGATAAATGTCCGAAGGCTAAAATGTTGAACTTTGTATTAAATTAATAATTTATGGCTGCCATCCCACTGTTTCCCTAACATACTTACTGAGAATATAATGCATTTATGAGTTTAACGCTACAATGAGCTTATCTGAGCGAGAGCCACTAAGCTGTTCGAGGGAAGCCAAAGTAGAGAATTAAGAAAAACAACGAAATGAGATCAGCGGCCTGCCCTCTCGCTTATGCTTCTATCGGGGCATCAAGGCACCGAAATGGCATCGAAATGGCCCCGATAAAGACATCGGACACTTGCTTTTGCGAAGAACGAAGAGCGGACGTAGTCGTTAAACACGATGTCGTGCGAAGTCGTTTATTTATTGCCCGCACACAAAAACTTGATTGATCGCGCCAATGGCAAGACTTTTATATTCCGAGTCGCAGTACGCAAAACGCACGTGTAAATATCAAAGCCAATAAACATCAAACTTACATTGCATTCATTTATCGCATGTCATATTATGATTTGCGACCCGCACATGGGCATAACAATAAAGCAAATATCATCTTTGTTACGACGTGTTGCGATAAAATTAAACAGTTTTTGTGCGGGACACGATTGTGCATATTTCTTCATAAACCGTTGCATACGGTTCCGCAATATGTAAAGGTAGACCTATCGCTCCTGTGTCCAAATTCATCGGCCGCATATTTGTAGACACTATATATATTTGTTACATAGAACGATTTCTTACTTAATACCTTTAAATTGTAAGATAAGTTTTTTATCATAGTTATGAGTTGTAATAAAAACAAATTTCAATATAATTTATATAAATCACTATGTTCGGCCACACGCATCCGCTATTAATATAGTCTGTCATATATTAGTTGTCGTCCGCAACGGTAATATTTTTAGACACGGTTGAATAAAAAATCGTTCGTTGGAAAATATGTCTGCTCAATCGAAGTAATATTCCCTGGGTCTCAATACAGATTATGCTAATTCAATCACTATTAATAAAAATTACGTCCATATTTATGATAATTATTGCGTATATTATATATGATTATATAAATTTAAATTCTTATATCAATATATCATACAAGAGATAAACTAATACTCTATTCAACATATACAAATTATAAAAGCAGAATTCAATGGATCTTGAATAGAAAAAAATCTATTGACTAACAATAATGCGGAACCGCGCGTTCTCGCATTTGCGAATAAACACCGCAAAAAAGACAAAAATGTTTTGTATTAGCTCGTTTCTTATGTTAACAAGCGTAGAACTCGAAGCGATTTTATAGCGAACTTGGGGTATCTATCAAAGTGAGGTAAATCAAGAATGCAACCAAGCACACGCTTATAATCGCAAATGTAATTTATATCTCCATGTTGAGTTATGTAGTCAAACATTTTATTTCGAAAACAAAACTAATCATTAATTTCGTCGCCTTAATCGATCGTAAATGTTTATTACCGCAACATAAAAACGAGCTATAAAGATAATAGTAAGAGTTAGAGATAAAATAGTCACCTATGTATGTAAAATAAATAATTCATATTTATAAAAAGAACTATTGTTCAGAAACTGACAAAACTAGATAAAGTTAGTAGAGATATAATAATAGAGATTTTTTAAACAAAATTAATAAGCAATAACTATTGACATTTTTAATAGTAATACATATTAGATAGTTCGCATATTGTAGAGACAATGGCACCGCTGCCATCAAATTAATGAAGGAACCACCAATGACTTATATACATACATATATATATATATGTGTGTGTGTGTGTATTAGGGTAGTCCTTGATATGAATATTTTCGAATTTCCTTGCTTCCAAGAGTAAAATTCTCTGAAAGTTTTAGATCTTAATATTAAACTTTTAGATAGTGCGCAATTCGAAAATGTCCATATTAAGGACCACTCTAATGTGTATATATGTATCTAAATTTTTCAACCACTAAATGGAAAAAATTTCGCTAATATTTCACAACTGTAGTGCTAGCTAATTATGTTTCATGTTCCGGATGATTTATTCTTTACATCTATCAGATCATGTAAAAAACACAAAAAAAGTGATCGTTGAGAAACACTGTACCCTTAACTATGGACATAATTATTAATATTATTCTTATATTAGTAGTTTCTATTATTAATATCAACATGTTTGAAAATTTTACCCCATTGTTGCTCAAGTTTTGTAACGCACGCCGTAACACATAGGTCAGACATTTTATACCTGCTACGCTGACTTTACGTATTGCGAATGTAAAAGGCTTTATATACGTTTGTAGGCCGTTTTAGCTGCATCGCAACATCTCATTTTTCAAAAAAGTACTTCTGGTGCCTTAAAAAGGGGGAAGTCGAATAGGTAACCCTCAGGAAGAAGATGGTCCGATGATTCGTAGCGCCCCATGTGTGTGCGAAGTGCGAAAAGCGATCTCCCCTTCTGCACGAGGTAGATCCAGGCGCTCAACCCTCGAGGCACGTGGAGAGACGATTGATAGTGCGCGATGAAAATGTGTTTATAGTCCGACGTCGTACGCGAAATCGCAATTTCGACCTAAAGTCCCCGGAACAGTTTATCCCGCGGGCCATCGGTCTCTTCGGGGATGTCACACTCGAGCCTTGATTGCGACATAGGCACCGATACCTATCCAGCCAAACGAATTGATTTCAATCCACTTACGCCCAGATATGTGCTGCGTTAGGGTTTTCCAAAGGTTAGTTGATTGATAATTTTTATGTGTTTTTTACTACTCACGAAGAATACAGAGATTAAAAACAACGAGCACAAAAGCTTCTATCTGATGGTGAGTTTTATTTTTGTCACATATTGAAAATCCAAACCCATTAAATGTACCTAAATTAGGTTCAATAAATAAAAACAAATCTAATTATTTCATGAATATTGCTAACGATCAAGAAGTAATGAAAATCTTCAAAATATTATGCATCTGATTCCGAATTACTAATGCAAATGAAATACTACTGTTTACTTTAGAGACAATAGAAATCTACAGGCTTGGGGTCGGTGACGCCTAGATCAGTAAAGCAAACTTGCTCATGTGAAGATTTCCAATTTGACGCACGAAATATGACATGCCAAAGGAGGGTTGTTCTGGGCATACTCGTTAAATCACATAGGCGAATATTGCGTTAAGTATCCACTCAAATTGACGCATCCCGTAAACTGACACATGTTGTCTACTATATAAAGCCATAAAATTGATTTAATCTCCGTGTTCTTGATTAATTTGCTTTCTGTTTGCCGTGAAAAGCATGAAGTTTAATGTTAGTTAGATTTTTATTTTTTAAGCAAGATTCACAAAGGGTATAAATGAATTCAGCAAAGGGGGCGTCCATTAATCACGTGAGCGAGTTTTTAAGGATTTTTCGACCCCCCCCTCCCCCTTGGTGATATTCAAAACTACCCACCCTCCCCCACCAAACATCATGTGTATTTTTAGTTACGTGATAAAACTGTAAAATTTTTGATTTTTTTTTTGAGAATTTTTGATTTTTTTTTAATCAAAAAAATTTAGGTAAAGAATAAATACACGTGATATCTTAATATAAACCCCCCCTCCCCCACGTGATATTTCGTGATTTTTTGTCAAACCCCCCCCCCCCCCCTAAAAACCTCACGTGATTAATGGACGCCCCCAAATGGTTAGCATTATACGTACTAAATAGGAATAAGAACTAATATTTATTTTATCTTTAATTTAATTAATTATGTACAAAAACTATGTATTCCACTTTAGCTTTAAGCTTTAGTTTTACTCGTTAAAGTAACAAACTAAAAAGTTTCAGGAAAATATTTCATTCAACCCTTTCGCTATGAAAGTGTTTTCCGCAGGAATGTTGCTGCTATACGGAACAGCAAATCCATTAGTAGCGTCACTGAACTGACCAGGCACAAAGATATATTTTAAGATATTTCTATCATTATAAATAGTGATAAAAATTAAAAATTGCGCCTATTATAAACTATTCTTCCAATAAATTACAAAGAGAATTAGAATTACCAAAAGTTTAATTCATAGTCAAAAATCCGCAAGCAAAAACCGACACAGAAAATGTCGTACACGGATGACATCGATACACACAGCACGTAATGCGGATGTCGTCCATGGATGACACTCGTGTAGACAGGTAGTCGAGTGGATGTCGTACATAGATGGAATTCGTAGCAAAAGGGTTAATAATGCTTCGAAACACAATACTTAATTTTTAATTTCAATTGCAGCTTAATGTTACTTGCAATTTATTTAATACTCATTTAGATCTTTGCGGTTCCAGGTTCCTCAACTTTCAAGGCATCGCTAATATACATACGATCAATGCTAAATAATAATAAAAAACAGAAAAAAAATGCTTTGCTTCGATTCCAGAGCATTCGCAGTGGATGCCATTATAATTAATTTGGGAGTGACAACGTGCTGGCGTGCGCGAGGGTTTTAAACGGCGCTCGGGAGAACTATTATCGCGTACATTAGGCGGGGTGTCATACGTGTTTTGTGTTTACAGTCGATTGCCACAACAACCTGCCCTCTAAACCTACCGGGAAGGGTTTTCTTCCATTTGACCGACATTATGGGTGACGACATATCAATTAGGCCCTCACGTGAAATATGTCGACAACGAGACTATAGTTCAGAGACGACTATGTAATACACAAGTGTGTGCTCGAACAATAATGCGCTATTCTATATAATTTCGTGGCCATCGTGATTTGACAATACGACAAAAGTCGGGCTGAGTGCTAATGCCGCTGCTACGTTCGTCTATTTACAGAAAAATGTGTTAAAGATTTTATTGTATTCTACGAGTCGGACTGTGCTCATTTTTATTTGGATTTCGAGACAGTTCGTGGTGATAATATTTGAATTATATAAAGTCTTCAAAAAATTATTTACCTAAAAATTATACCTGCGAGATATAAAATTTTATATACATACAAAATATTATGTATTAAACTAACATTAAACGTACCTAAACTTACAAATATTAAATTTTTTATTATGTACTCGTATATATACATATACATATAAATTATAATATACAAATTATAATTTTGAATATACTGTGAGAAGCGGCACATTGAAAATAATAGAATAGGTAAAAAAATTTAAGCTTCTTTAATTCGATTCAACATGTTTTTATGGTTTAAAAAGATAATTTTAAGCAGAATTAACTGATCTAATATTCTGCGTGAATATTTAAGAATCAACCAAGCGTTGGTGAAAAGATTCAGCGTCGCCCTGGAAAAGTTCATCATTCCGATTTCAGCGGGTTTGTGCGCCAGACCATCGATAATATTATACATAAGACAGTTTATTATTCATTTATTCAATCAGATTTCCATATATTATAATGTTTATTAAATACCACGCTGAAAATCTCCCTTTGTAGCGGCCAAAGGTGTTTTATTTTATATTAGACGCCAGCACCATTCGCTTTATTGAAAATTTAAAATAAAATCTAATGCATTGTAAATAGTTCAAAGCGGAAGGTAAAACGTCGGCAAGGCGTGGGCGACAAGAAATTGAATCGAGGGTGAGTTCGAATAAGACGGAGGTTAAATATTATGCAAACACATACACAAGTATATATATATATATATATATATATATATATATATATAAAGTAAATCAAAATGTCTGTCACATGTGTCTGACGCTAAGAAGATCTACATGAAACTTGTCAGACATATATATCTGACATATGCGATTTGATAAAAGGTGACGTCAATCACAGATGTTCGACGCAAACGATTATGCACAAAACCTGAGACTTTACCGAAAAATAGTTTTGATATGGGGCCCCATCAGTCTATATATGCGTGAGATAAAAAAGTGTTTTTTTCCAGGAATGTTGGCAAAAAAATTTCTTTGATACCTCAAGTTTCAGTGATATATTTTTAACTAAATTATTTAACAAAATTACCTTGGCGCCTATGTGTTAATAGAAAGAAATTTATATTATTGATTTTATAAGGTGCTTGTGATCGGGACATGCTTGGATCGCATTGGGAACAATGAGAACACATAATACAAAATAATTAAAGAATAGCTGTAAATTGAAAGTCTACATTGATTGAAAAACTTCTAATAATCTAAAAAAAAAGATTGTTTTACAAAAGTGTATGTGTTGTACATGCGTTTCAAAACTGAACACGTAAAACATTTTTTTCAATATTAGATACTGATATTTAGTTAAATATGTATTTCGTTAAAAAAAATAAACTAAGTTAAATATACCCATATGAGTCTACGTAGGCAGTATAACTGCGTGTTTGCTTGTTCATGTATATATCAATTGCATTAGAGATGAAATTATACAATTTTAATTCACATATTTGGGTTTAATTCCAGTAAAATGTTTAATCAAATATACTTTATGAGTTGTCAGCGCCTGTAACACTTCTGTGACATCAATTAATGGAATTAAAACGTGCAGCAGCGAAACAGATTAGTCAATTGTCATTACCCATTAAAATTCAGCGATGAATTTTAATCATGATAAATGTTCCTCACGATGAAAAGAGTGATTCTGCAAGAAATTATATCGCCTCGGGATTCTGCTTTTTCTACTGCAAAAAATAATTAATGTGACAATATTGCTATATATATTGTTACGTTGTTGCATAAATTAAAAATACAATTGTATCGGTGCTAGTTAACATCATTTGTTTTATACTGTTTCAGTTACTCGATTTCAATTAGAGTTTTTGTGCGTTGATCTGCCGAGCGTTACCAGCCCATAAATCACACTAAATGAATAAATATTATTTAATGTTGCAAAAACCCAAGTACGATATTATTTTTCGCAATAAATTGCGGACTTCTTTCCGGCACGTAATTAAACCGTAGGAGAAATGTGATCACATAAAACAGACGACAGCAAAATCAATAATGATACAATACGGAGGACGAGAGAGAGAAAGCTTGAGATAAAACAATATACGTAAGTTTGTAAAACTTAATTATATATAGCACCGGCTTATAAGGGATTATCGTATTTTTTCACATGAATAATTTTGGGTCCGAAAACTCAGTTAATAATATTATTATCACATTATTCAATTATCGGCAAAAACTTTAATTGAAAAACTCGTCTAATAAATCTTAACGTAAATGACTGAAAGACAAAACGCTTTTGTAGTCATCAGCCGCTGCGTACATTTCTTATACAGAACCCAATGCCATTTTTTTTTTAATATAAAAATTGATTAATCGCCGTAAATTATAGTTAATTTTTACAATTAATTTTTATCAATCTTTTCATTCTGAGAACCACGAATCTCAGCGTTAGCAGCTTCTGTATAAAAACGAGTCAATCCGGTTCGTTCGTAAAATATGTCGCGTATCCGCTGATGATCTAATATAAGGCATTGTTATTATGAATTCCGCGATATCATCGAATTTTGTGAGGACGCCCATAAAGAAACGCTGAAATTTACATATAAGAATAGTTAAAGTTTCGGAAGCATTTACATAATAATAGTCTTCGCGATGTATATATAATAATATCCATGTGCTAACGACACGTCACTGCGTTGCTACCATCTTCGGTTATAAATCGATTGGTTTAAAACCGAAAAAAATGACTCCAAAAACAACATTTTACTTTATTATCAACATACAATTAAATATCACCTATTCTTATGATACACAGTATTGCCTTTAATTAATGGTTATAATAAAAATAAATTTGCATATTAAATTTTGTACATCTTATTATTGAGAGAATATTCTAATCAAAATGCTGTAATTAATATAAAATGCTAATTTATCAATTATACAATTTTGTAATTTTGGGAAAATCTTTGATGCGATTATGCTAAGTTTATTAATACAAAAAATAATGAATAATTAAATTATAGATAGATACCAATAAAAACTTAATCGTTTTGATTCAATACAAGCGTATCCTTATTCCGTCGGATTCACCAAGTGATATGAAATATAAAGTAATAACTCAATAATATTTGAGTAAATCCACAAATTCAATTTGTATCTTTTACGGCTCTAACGTACCTAAAAAACAAACAAAAGAAAATGATTTTGTTGTCGCCATAATATATTAACGACGAATCTGCAAAAGTGCGTTATTGAATTTGATGGTATGTTTTTTTTGAATAGGCGTTATTTTAAAATTGTCAGAACCAAAATATAAAAATTTCAACCCTGAAGTATGTATACAACCCTTAGTGGCCTCACGACAAGGTGCAATAATAATAAACTAACAATAGAAGGGTTTCTATAGTGCATCGTTGATTGTATAAGTTGTTCCAATGGTGATATAAATGCTAAATTTCCCGGTTGGAATTTCAATATAGACGGCGGTAGTGTGGTGATAGCTTTGAAGCTCAAAGTCTACAAAGTCTTCAATCAAAGATATGTATTACAACCCGAGTATAGTATTATACACAATGTTAAAGGCGACAAAACATCTTTCAAAACTGCAATACACTCCTGTCAGTTTATGACCACTTGCCTTCACACAAAAACATAAATTTTATTATCGCAGGATTTACGGTTCGCGGTTAAATAACATCGGGTTCTTAAGAAAACCATTCCCAGCTGATTTGCACAATCAGATTGATTGCCTTTTTGATTGTACACAGAAAAATAGTCAGAAATGCACTTAACACCTGAGCCAAATTAAAATCATAGCAGGAGGGATAAGTTTTAGATATAAATGGTTTTTCTTCGGGAACGAAATCGCGTTTTCCAACAGTTCGAATGTGCTCCACGCATGGGTGCAAATACATCTGATATATCTAATGCAGATTTGAAAGCATTCGAGCGATGTGCTTCACCTGAGGAAAATTTTCCAATTTCGCATCCTACTCACCATAAGGTGCAGATAAATTTATGCGAGCAGATATATTTTTCGGTAACTTTGTATAAACGACTTGTATTTGGATAAATTATAAAGTATGATTTTCTTAGCTGACTAATGTTCGAATCTCTGCACGATATAATTTTCCATTAGAATTAGTAATCTTTTGGTATGTAGTGTTAAACAATTCTAGAGATACATAAAAATATAATCCTTGTTCTCGAAGTGCTTATTTCGTTCTCCCCATTTCTTGGTGTTCGGCTTTAAATGAACGCGTGCAACGTCAAGCCAATTATCCCGTATCCATGTACCGAAAGCTGTTGAACTGATTCAGCATAACAAAACATTTCTATTTGTTCTACGCCGTTTGTTCATTGAATTGTATTCTTGAGATTCGCGATGCATCCTAATTCATTTTCTGTTAACATTTGTAACTAATCACATCTGTAAAACTTTCAGAACATGTTCATCCGCGATATGTTACTGCGAGTAGATTTACAATTTCTTGAATTTCTATAGCATATGAGACTGATATTTATTCAATATCATTCATGAGTCATTATGAACACATGATTATTTAACAAAACTAAAACCTTATAGACGTCGTGTAAGATATTGGGCCAAAACTGCTCCTTACGTCGTATTTCTAGGTGGTAACCCAACGGTTGATCCTTCCATATTTGATTATTTATGTAATTGGCTGACTTATTGACCAACTTGAAGCAGCAATGCCCCGGAAGTATCAAAAAATTAATATATATTGTAAGGGGTATGCACGCATTTGTAATAATTATATAAGGGTCAGAATACAAACTATGTAGTTAGTGAATTACTCATTGCTACAAGATTGTAAGCTCGAGATATCCTTGACAAGCCCGGATGTTGTTGATAAAATTCTTCCCCAAACTCAAAATATTCCATAACAACTTAGTAAAGCATTGTGTTGCAATATACGACAACATTGAGCAAATCGTAAAATAATGTTATCCAGGATTGCAAAGTCACATTAAAGCGAGCACATAAAAGGCATGCAATGACGCATTCCTGAATCAGTCGCAGGTTAGGTTTCTATAAAGTATAAACTCAATCGTGATTTAGTTTTCCATAAGTTAGTCAGTACTCAGTCTTCAGTCAGCCATGAGCTCTGTCGTACTTCAGTTTTCAATGGAATCGTATTTTAGTAAATCATATTCAGTCGTATTCAAGTTCAGTTGTTTATGTTATATGTAAACTGTACAAGAAATCATGAAATAAATAAATACATCAAACGTCTTTGTCTGTTTAACTGATTAGCCTCCACATATTGGTAACAGCTTTGTTAGCAGCAGGAAGAACCTACATATTGTTGCCACCGTCGCTGGATGGGCAGCATTTACTTGGAAATATATTGCTATCTAGTGAAAATCGTTACTACCACTGCTTGACATCACACTGCTCGAAACTGGTATCGAATCCGGTAGCTCTGACTTAAAATGTTTTAATGCATTTTGAAAATCTCAATATTTTTAAATCAGATGATAACTGGGATTCACCCAATGCCGCACCCCATTGTTTCACATTTTATTTAATCATTATCAGTATATCGGAAAATTTCGCGACCAATTCGTAAATTTGTATACCTTTTTAACGTAGCAAATGTAAAAATGCAACAAAAACAAGTGGTGCACTATTGAAAACACCTACCGCGTATTGCAGTGTGCAGTATTATGAGCATCGCGCTAGCACACGCGTTACACAACACTGAATCGCATCAAGCCGTCATAAAAGCAACTCGGCTTTTATATAACAAACAACGTTCAGTCGTTACTGCACTGTTCTGTTACCTTTTTGTGCACATGGGACTATTCACGGATGCAAATATATTATTCAGATATAACGATTGCATCGTTAACTATGGCAATGATACCAGACATTATAAACAGTCTGACAAAACTACATTCAATGATGCTTAATTCCAAGTTTATTCTAAAACAAGCAGCGAATTGCAGTAATTATTCGATATTGTATTATATGATGCAAAAACTTGAATAATTATTCTAGAAATTTTATTGCATGGTTTTATGGAAAATTGTTATATTAATTCCATAAACTACGGTTAATTGTTGAATTTTAGTAATGGAGACAACATCACATTCTAAATAATAAATTACTATTGTAAGTGGTAAACGGCTGAAGCGACGGGATCTGAATCAGAGGTACCGGGTTCAATACCTGCTTCGAGCAGCTTGATGTCAAGCAGTAGTGGCATCGGTTTTCACTTGGAAATATAAACTGCAATATGTTTCAACAAATTAACAAATGAAGAAGTCCTGAGAAGAGTGGACAAAGAAAAGGCGACAGGCGAAGAAAGGACTCTACTGAGCACAATCCTGACCCCTTCTCCAAGAAGAGTGCCTCCTACACGACGTCATCGAGGGTAAAATAGAAGGACTAAAAGAAATTGGAAGAAGAAAAATGCAAATGATTGACTGAAAGACGAAGCGCAGGATCAAGAAACATGGAAGCAGAAGTTCAGAAAGAAAAATACATGAAAAAAAAGGGGGGATAGTGGTAATGGAAATGATAGACGATGAAGGGTATGGGAATCATTTATTTGTGGTGGCTCTCATACCATGGACCTGCCTTCGGGCAGACTACCATTTATTATTATGTTTCCAAATGAAAACAGTCCTCATCCCACATTGCTGCATCAAATAATCTATCTATTATAGAAAGTGTAGTAATAAAATTTGTCACCAAGAGATGAGAACTGTTTGGGTTGCCATATGTAAAACCGAAGCAGTATTAAGTTAAATCGAAACAACAGCTTGTAGGACTCTTAGGTTCTGATTGCTGTTTAAACAATATTGTATTTAAATTTAAATTTCAAAATATAATCGTAACCATTCTTAATAAAATTAATTTACTGTTCCATAATGTATTTATAATTTTACACATTTGCTGTTCACAACTTATCGTACAATTCACGTTGCAAGTAAAATAAAACATTAAATTAATACTGACGTAATGTCATGTTTGTAATTACTTAACATGAATAAATTGAACTATACCCACAACTCGGTCATCACAGGGCTAATTTTCAGTCGTAATTAAACATGCAATTCTATCGTGGTTTGTATATTGTATTAATCTGAAATATTTGCTTTGTAAATTGTATCAAACAGTCCCTAACTAATTCACATTAGATTCTGGGTTGGGACCGCTGGTGTTGCCGTAGGCACATTGAACAATTGGGGACATTTGGAAAACCGGTTCAATTTATTATGTATGACTTCCAACTTTGCGATGAACTTCTCTTTTGCATGAAATATTTCGAGTGTTAAAAATATGCACAATCAACTGAACTGGTTAGGCGGCACCAAAAGCCCTGGGCAAAACGCTATTTGCTACTGCTCTCATTCAACACACTAGACTCGAACCCCATTTTACAATGATGCTCGGAAAATGTTACCGCTTGATGTTTGATGTATTTTATTGAATGTTGCCGAATGAAAAACAAAAATATTTCCTAGCTTCAGGGGAAAATATGAGCCCAAAATAAATAAATGATCATATTATTTATTTAAAACATTACATGTTAAACTTCAACAAGTAACTGTTTAGTAAATTAATTCCGAACTCATATTGATAGATAAAAGCAAACAATGCAAGCAAAAACAATTGTTGAAAATTTACTGTCTAAAATCGATATATCAGATACATTATGGTTGAAAAAGGTATGATAGTAATAGGTTAATGAAAAAAATAAATATAAAAATGATACAGATTGAAGCTTACGCAGGAATTAGATCTAATGAAATGTCACATAAAATAGCAAATTAAACAATAGAAAATGGTTCAATCATATACAAGGATTATGTAAAAAAAAAACAAATAAAAAGTAGAAATATTAAAGTGGGACAAAAAGAATGAAGTGATACAAGAGGGGTATATTATTAAAGAGTATTCATAAAACCAGTAACTAGATAAAAACTAAATTATGGAAGCTTTTTATCACAATTGCATCGGTTAGGAATCCCAACTACAAACTTATGCTGGTCTGGTGAACCGATTGAAAGTGGCAAATATTTAATATTATATTGTGCTTTATTTAAGAGGCATAGACAAAACACATTGAATAAAATACTTGTTTTTATTTTTTTTGAAAAATTAATTTGTAAATTAGTATAGTATTTTGTTTAATTTTATTAGTAATTAAGTTTTTCTGTACAGTATTGTATGTGGCTATATTGATACTGGAGGCCAAATATAATAAAATAAAAAAAAATTATTGTATTAGATTTTTAATAAAAATGTACGCTGATATGTTGAAACAAGACCTAGTGATGCATGGCATCGTGTCTACTACAACATGTCTAATCATCTTATTTTGCCGCCAAAATGGATTTTTTCTACTTTATTTTATTTTAAATCTCTAAAACCGCTAGACCTACCAAAAATTTTATAGTTCTTCATTTCGTTGAACGCCCCGTTATCTCAAAAACTGAAATTCTATTTTAAGCACTTTTTGTCCTGTATCTTTGATACGGCTGGACCTGTCTTTTCCAAAATCTAATCAACACGTCTCCCGGTCAATACGAATCGAATGTTTTTGAATTATTGAAATCGGTTGACCGCGATCACAAAATCGTCGACGAAAATATGTATCCGAACATAGACACACACTCACACACAAACACATATCCGTCAATTTTTTCTAAGGCATGCCAAAATGTTCAGAAACATTTGAAATGTGAAGATATATAAAAAAAATATTTTTTGATTTCTTTACAATGACTATAACTTACTTCCCTACGGGAAGTTAAAAAAACTGTTTTTGTATTAGATCTCTAATAAATATGAAGGTAGACACGTTGGAACAAGAAAATTTGTCCTGATTCTTCCTAACTTATCAACAGCTCGATTGATACCGTACGAAGTTATATTGGCGAAGAACCAATGCTGTGATTCAATAATTGAAACCGACTACTGGAGTTAAAAAGAAACCGAGCGTACGTGCACCTAAATTAGTGCTACGATATAAAATTTCCTGCGCTGTGAAACTTAGCTAGTCTGTTAAAACCACGTAACAGCGGATATCCGTAAATCCTTCCGTTTCTCGCCCTTGCCACTTTTTTGTTTGTAAAGATACAACACGTATTACATACTCAATTACAAGCACGTGCACGAACACAGATGCATCGGGGCCACGTTCATCTCCACGGCTGCTAGTGTCGCCTCCTCATTAGTGTTAGAACAAAATATCGAGTACTGAGTAAATATCGATACTTTGCGGTCGATAGTGAGTACTTTTGCTATCGATTTTTTAGCTCGATCTATTTTCCAATATCGATTCTTTTCGTCGATAGTACTCAAAAAGAATCGACAGCGTAATCTATGAACACCACTCATCGACCAACTATGAACACCACTCATTGCAAATGCAATACAATAGTCTCTCTAGGTGGTCGTAACCACCACTGGTTACGACCCTCAGGGTCATCAGTCTCAAAAACCCAAAATGAATATGACCACACTAATAAATAATGATGTTTATTTATTATTCTTATGTAAAATGAAACGGATTTTAAAATACCTTAAATGTTTTATAAAAACATATTCAACAAATAAAGTATGATTATTTTGCGTTTACTATATTTTGATTCTTTTTTACGCAAAATACTAATATATAGAAATTGATGAATATTATTATTTGAAATAATTATATTTCGATTCTTTTTTACGCAAAATACTAATACATAGAAATTGATGAATATTATTATTTGAAATAATTATATTTCGATTCTTTTTTACGCAAATACTAATATATAGAAATTGATGAATATATTATTTGAAATAATTATATTTCGATTCTTTTTTACGCAAAATACTAATACATAGAAATTGATAATATTATTATTTGAAATAATTATATTTCGATTCTTTTTACGCAAAATACTAATATATAGAAATTGATGAATATTATTATTTGAAATAATTATATTTCGATTCTTTTTTAACGCAAAATACTCATGTTTTGAAATTTTTGAATTTCAACATGCAAACATATGGGTTTGAGTTTCTCGGAACCATTTAAACTTTATCCCATCGCTCCGAAGGGATGCTTCTCTACAAGTGTCGAAGATAATATATCTTGACCGTCATTAAACTGAATGTTTATTGCTTTCCAAAGAGGTTTTTTAAAGTTGCTAAAATTATTCATACAAAAATATTCAACAATTATAAAATATTATTTTACTTAAAAATATTAAAAATATTATTATGCTTAAAAATACTTAAAAAGTATTGCTTTTTGAATATAGTATCAGACTATTATATTGTTTTAATCAAAAATACTCAACTATTATAACTTGTCTTTTTTTTGAAAAATTATAGAATTTGAAAGTAGTATTGAAAAATTACTGTTAAAATTTTACAATATTGAAAATGATTCTGATTTAACACATCAGATACAAGCAATAGAATTCATTCTAATATTGTGATATGATATTTAATTAGTTTTAGATCTTTGTTGCACTTATGTTTGATTTTTATGAAAAGTACTCAAAATTCGATATTGAGTCCTATCGATACTTTCGCCACGATATTTTTTTGGCATCGATATTTTGATTAGATACTTTTCAAAGTACTCAATATCGATCTTTAGCCTCGATACTTCTAACACTACTCCTCATACATACAAATAAGATCGCAACACAATCAAACTTGTGCGTAATTGCGACTGCGTCTCGAATCTCGCCCCGACCATTCAATTATTGAGCCTCAAGGCGTCCGTAATTGCGAATAAAAGGCCCTTTATTAAAAGTGCGAGAAAAACGATAGACTGATTGCGGCCAAATGAAATAATATTCCCATCGTATTACCCAGGGCGTACATCCATGTATCTCTTAAAAGAATTAAATCAAAGAGAGCGCGTTTTTTTATTCAAAAGCGACATTGGAAACTCAACGCCAAATTTCGTTCGAGACAAGAACAAAAAGTTATTTTCTCGTATGTACTTGACATCGTGGAATAAGTATATAATTAAAAAATATATTTGAATTGGGACTTTTTAAAATTCATATATTTGCGAATGAATTACGTATACAGTCACATGCGCGTGGTTTATTTCGTTATTTGTTTTCTTTGTAATACTGGAATCGAATACGTGATATAATACAAAACAGTAACGCGCATAGCAGATGCCGTAGACATCAGCTATGCGCGGATACAAAAACTGAATACAATTATAATTTATTCATATAAGCTGAAAAAATTCCCTATACGTAAATAAATCCTTGCGTGATCCTCCACAATTCTCAACGCAATAAAAAATCTATTGAAAACTAGACAAAATAATTAGTTTGATAGAATTATAAACTTTATTAAAATCAATATGATTGAAAGAAATTGTTAACGCCTAACGTACACCCATGATTTATAGAAATTATATAAATATATTTCTTTACTCTTTATACAATCATAAAACCTAATCCATCTAATTGCACTATTTCGTAGTCCCTTATATTGTAATCATCATGTCCCTAATGCCTCCTTTCTGGCCTGCCCTCAATCATTAATCCTTTCTTCTAAGAAATGCATATTCCTTGAACTAATTCACAGGCCAATATATGATTAGATACGAATGTAATGGGCAGTCGCTTGAACCCAAAAACAAACCAATCAAAATGTAATATAAAACTATAAAAACTTTGTAAATTAGTATTTACCAAAGTTTCAACTATGTAAGATCGATCAGTAGTATCTTAAATCTTTCCACTCGGATGCCGCCAGGAAAATTCATATAAATCTCGGAATTCGCAAGATTTCCCGAAAGGGTTAACATTCAAACAGGTAACACTAACAAGTACTAACTCAACATTCAAACATATAACATCATCTATCAGTTTCTAATAATGTATTTTTTTATCTAAATATACAACAATTGAAACTATTTTATTTTCCCGTAGGGTAAGTTATAGTAATGGGCCGAAAATCGAAAATGAAAATTTTTGCGTATCTTCACGTTTCAGAGGTTTCTGAACATTTTGAATTACCTCAGAAATGAATGTGTGTGTGGGTGTGTAGAGAAAATTTTTCGTCGACGATTTCGGGCGTATGGATGAACCGATTTGAAAAATTCAAAAAGCAATCGATTCCTATTGATAGGGAGAAGTATTGAAAGATACGTGGCAAAGAGTGCAAAAAATAGAAACCGAATTTTTGAGAGAATGGAGTATCAGATTTGAATGATCCAAAAAACATTATGCTCGTGTTAGCAAAACAATTGTTTTTAGAGGAAAAAAAATTTATTATATTTTTTTCCAAAAAATTGGTCATAAACTCTTTCCATAAATCGCGTTAAGAACCAATCGCTTCAAAACACAATTGGTCCAAACGAAAAGGATCTAATCAGTGTAAGTAAAGTTGGTCCCAACGAACTGGATCTAATCAATTCATAACAGAAATAAATTAGAAATTTTCCGAAATTAATAGATATAACTACAAAAAATAAATCATGAGATAAATTGTGTCTTAGCTGCAAAAAAGGAAACTAACTTTACATATAAGTAACACATCGGAAATCTTATATACACTGTCACGACCTATAGGAATCTCAGCATATAATAAAGATGTTTAGAATCCACGGACAGCGTGTCTAGGAAACAAGATGCTAAGTTGTCTTATTTGCATATTTCCATAACAATGTACAAAATAGCTGATATACAATCTGACAAGCCACCGATCGTGTGACAGAACACAGCGTCAATACAACCCCCAACGAATATGCGTAAAATATGCATAATACAAAAAACCTCACACAGCGGCGCGAGCTTTGAGCGATGATCAAGTGTTGGAATTGTTTGACAAATATCATAAATAAGCTTTGAAAAAAAAATTGTATGCTAATTAATTATATACGAGAAGTTTTTTGCTATTATAAAATATCAAATTTATTTGGTGCAAAAACAAAATTATTTCAACTCATGCATATATATACAGGGTGTCCCGGAACTTCTGGGCCAGAAGCCGAAACGAGGTGATAGTATTGATGATAACTGTCAAGAAACAAATTAAAAAAAATATCTCACGTAGTTTAAAAATTATGAGCTCTTAAGTGCAGCCTAGAGCTTTGGTGAAAATGTGACTATTTTTCGCTTATTGTGGTTGATTTTTATTAATTTTATTCATTTAAGCTTTGGATCCGAAGTCGTAAGATCACAGTCAATAATAATGACATAATTGCCCTGAGTTTTTAAGAATTAAGACTTTTTGTTGAACTATGAAATTAAAATTTTCAAAATTGGTCAACATTGTAAAGCCTTTCTTTAAAACAAATGCACTAAAATGTGTTGGCAAGTTTTATCAAAAGTTGGCGCATTTAATCAGAATTCAAAATTGATAATAAATAAAAATTCATAAAGAATAAGGACATAAGATTTTACCGTTATACAACCCTTATTAAATGTGTCAGCTTTTGATGCAACTTATCAACAAACTTTAGTGCATATTTTTTTAAAAAAGGGCTTCTGAAAATAGTCACATTTTCACCAAAGCTCAAGGTTGCACTTAAAAGCTCATTAATTTCAAACATTGTTTTTAACGAGTTGCATTGTAAAACACTTAATTCGAGATCTTTTACTATCTTAATTGCGTAGCATACAATATTGGTATAAACGCATGAATAAATCAGCTGCAGAAATATAAATTTAAAACATGTTTGAAAATTTATTTATCCCCAAAGCGTTGTGAGTGTAGGTAGGGTTTAATTGTAAGATAAAATAAGGATTATAAACAAAGACGAATCATGTAACAAAGTAAAGAAAACTGAAATTATGAAAAAAAAACAATTAAATTTGAATGTAAATTTAAAATTTACTCTATATTTGTAAAATGAATATTCAGTAGCTTTTCTATATAGTGAAATAGGAGAAATATGCGATGATAAGCATTAAATAACCATTCAGAGAGATCATGATATCAATACGAATTGCCGCGTGCGACAAATGTGGTTGAATACTCATTTTATGATTCTCATAATCATATACAGTCATCGCATTGGAGAGAATAGCGGCAATCGCATTTATATATAGTTCCGCAAATTCCTACGGTTTCATATTCAAATAATATTGGACGTTTATTGTAAAATAGATCAAGCGATACAGTATCTATTTATTTCGGATTTCCTCAATATATGCTATTGAAATTGAGTACACTTTGTGTAAAATCTAATTGGATCTATTTACTAACAATTCTATATTTAAAAGCCTACGTAAGGGTACTGATGACCATGTAACACAGACAAATCCTTTTTATAGCCGAAAACGAAGCTCACATAAGAACCCCATCTGCTTGATCGTTTATAGGCACATATCTATCCAATATAAGTTCCAATAACTATCTAAACAACTCACATTAAGGAACATTTAAATAATTGTCCCCAAATATAATGCATAAATATTTAATCATTCTTACATACCACACAAAGTTTTAACAAATTGTCAAAAATTTTTCTGGTCTTTTTCACTGCCACCTTCACAATTATTATTTTAATGATGAGTAATGAATATATCGTAGTTCAATGGAATAATATTAATTAATGTCTCAATTATTTTAGTTTTCTTTGTCTCTATTCTTAAAACGACAATTTACATTGAAGATAACTATCGCGCAATATCGAATATATTTTCATAAGATTTTTCATCCATTCGCTAATAAAACATAGTAAATTATAACAAGCCTTTATAGTGCAATCAATTATATTTTCTACATTTCAAAACGACTGTTCTTGTTATATATTTTATATTTGCAGAGAAATAATGTAGTTGGCTATTATATTAAATATATAATATCAAATAACAACCAAGTAGAAGTATACAAATATTAAATCAATGGCGTGCGCTTACTGTTCATATACTCTTAAAATGTGATATAATAGGAAAAAATTAAGTTTAAAACGAATTACAGTGAATTGGACATTTAAAGTATTTAATATAGAATTTCAATTCCAATTGCATAAGTGCGTTGTGACGGCTCCGAATTCAGATTGTCATCAATATTTCATATTTCAATAGTAAAGTTACTCAATTCTAGAGTAAAGTTATAATTACACGTAAGTTATAACTGACATATTCACATTAAAAATAGGATCTAAAGAGATCGGGAAGGTAGAATTTCTACTTTAAGTATTCCAGAGAATTAAATATTAGAGAATTAAGTATGTGCCATAATAAATATAACGGTCAGAATACAAACTACGCAGTTGTAGTGAATTACTCACGCCACTACATTGTATGCTCAAGATATCCCTGACAATCCCAGGGAAAATACGCAGTAACAACTAAGTAAAGCTTTGAGTTGCACTATGCAATGACATTGAACAAGTCGTAAAATAATGTTATCCAGGATTACAGAGTCACATTGAAAGCAAACTGATAAAAAGGCTTGCAATGACGTATTCGCCAAGCAGTCGTCATTTATTTTTCATAACGTTCAGATCAGTCGTATTTTAGTTAATCATATTTAGTCGTACTCAAATATTTTTAATTTTATATTTTTAATATCGAGAAAATTAAGATAAAACTAAGCATTTGGCAATGATTGAAAGTCCGTCGTATTCCTATTTTTACAAGATATTGCAAATGTTATTATCCGGCTATATTATAAGCTAGTGCAAGATCAAAATTAATGTTGAGAATTGAATTGGGTTGAAATTTGAAGGAATTAAACAGCACGTGCTGATTGCACTGGAAGACAATTCGCATGAGCGACAAACACAGGCGACCGTCGAGAGGAGAGAGCTGAACGTCCCAAAAAGAGCAGATACGAAAGATGGGACCGTATCTGCATTTCCGATCTCATGCATTTGTAATCGCAGCGGCATTCCTGAACAGCACACGGACGAAAACGCTACAGCTCCATCCACATATTACAAGAACTCTGTGCGACTCGCCTTCTGGCTTCTGCCGTTCTCCTGGTGCTGCTGCCGTTTTCCCGAATGCTCTCATCTCTCCCGAGATTCACAATGAAAACACGACACTACTGTGAAGATTACAATAGCTGTTTGCACCGCAATTCGCTGATAAAATAGTTATATTAGCACATGCACGGCGTTTGCAACTTGGGCCAGTAGTAAAAGAAATAACAAAGACAACGTGTATATTCGAATATTCCCCATTGAATTTTATTCATTTGAATCAGAATGTCACGCTAAATTTTAATGGTTTAACAAGTAATAAAAATACACCGGATTGTACAATTATGAATTTGTTTTTCAACATAATTTATATTTTTATTAATTTTGATGTTTAGTGTTTTTTATTTTGAAATTTTGAAAATTGCTAAAAAGAAATTAAAAGATTCACGGTTGACCATTGGAAACTTTAAAATAGCTGGCAAAAATTGTGTAACCAGCCATCATCTTAATTCTTACAACGGCGCTATCAGGAGATAAACGCAATATGTATTAAATTCATACCAAATGTATTTTTTTCGTTGTCATTTTTAGCTCTCGTATTTAGTTTATGATACCTGAATATAATTTTCAAGTATTGAATTGGCAACGGTGTGAACAATGACAAATACTAAATAAAAAGTAGATTAAAGTAATAAAGCAACTTTACAAAAAATAATTTAAAGTAATAGTTAAGTCGACGTCTGCTGATGATATACATTGCAATCCTTGTAAAATATATTCTCATAAAATTAATTTTCCACATTGGGTAATAGTGTAGCTGTAGTTCGCAAATCTTTTTGAGAAAATACCCATAGGGTAAAAGGACCATTGACAAGTTTTTATAAAAATAAAAATAGGAACATCGTATTTCTATAATTGGAAATTAACTTGAACTGAATTCGACTGAAGATAGTTCGATAGTTATTTGTTTGATACATCTTATGTGTTGGCATATAGTTAATTTAGTTTATAAAGTCAAATTACCGAACATCAAATTGGACTTTGTGCCCCGCCCTAGCCTACATATATACTTAATGAGTAAATATACAAAATAACACATGTCCATTATTCTATCGTAAGTTATGCCAAAATTATTATGAGTTTTGAAACTAACAAACTTGAATATATGAAAAAAAATTTTTTTTTCATCATATGTTAATGAAATTGATTTATGCACATGATTAAAAATATGATTGCAATTGATTTACTATAATTTATTAAAACATATAATAGCAACATTACAAAATTATCTTACGACTAATTATTAAATCTAAAATAGCGAATGTCAAAGAAAAGGGAACAAAAAATTGTCAAATTAATTACTTTTTCATACAGTTCTGCAGTCTATAATGGCAGCATCATAATTTTAATTTCCTGTCATTAGTATCATGATTTATTGAAACTTTTAAACTTCTATATTAATTGCGCTGCATAATTTTGTTGGTTTTCAATACGCGGTTTATGAAATAACCTTAATGGGATATCAATTAATGGAATCCGCTGGATGATATTACGATAAAGCAGGAAAAGTGACGAAGAATTAATCTTTGAAGATTAGAAAAAATATTTTATTATAAAATTTGGATTAACATTATTTTCAGAAACAATCATAAAAAAAAAATGTGTACGTTAAAGATTGTTAATTGTAAATGAATAGAATTAAGAATTTTAGAAAGTGTTATTATGGATGGAAATACTTTTTTTAATTACAAACGAGCAAGATCGTTTAGCTTTTATATCAACAGCTAGTGATGTACATATTTTTCCAGACAATCTTATATGCATGTGTGATTATATGCTTAACAGGCTCATCCGTATAAAACGTGCTAACAAGCATGTTTACATCGTTATAAATAAAAAGTCAGGTTGTAAAACATACAATATTGTATACGTACAACCATTTCACGTCTCGATTTATAGATACATGGAAGCCCGCGCAGTTTGTTAAGAATGCGTTCCGGAAGCAGTAACTTCATAATAAATGACATTCACGTACCCTTACCTGTGCACTTTTGTACAGGTAGATTTTTTGTAGCTAAGCATTAAGACTTTATTTAATAAAAAAATATTTATCACTTATTATTTCATACAAAAACACATTATTAATTATATTACATGTCAAACGATAAACCGTAAACATGGTAATAAATAGTTTCCATGAATATCTTTAATTAAATCATAAGTCCATTTTTGATGAAATTTTCAGTTCACATCAATGTATTTGTTATTTTGAAGTTTCTTAAAATATTTTATTTAGGCACAAAATATCAGATTATTACACTTTTCTCTAATAATACATTAATATCAACATTTTTTATTTGCAAGTACGTTTAGCATAATGGGTTGAAAATTATAACAAAACATGATTTACATTGTGTGGTCCTAATGGTGATTAAAAAACAACATAATATTCGGAACAAATTTCGGCAAATAAAAACAGTGATGAAATAAAGTTATGATCATCCAGTATTTTCTAAAACATTAATTCATATCCGCCAATTTATTTTTAAAACTACGTGTAATTATTAAAATTTATGATCAAAGAATAGCTTGGCCTTTGTTTTTATTTGCACCATAATTGACAACAAAACAGCAAAAGCCCGAGCAACATAAATTGAAATAAGTAATTAGTTATGTCAAACATGTTATGACAATAAATTCACTGTCGCTAATTGCTGCAAAATTTCAAAGCCTGGCGCTAATATAAATTTAATGATTTCATAAATTATGAAAATATATACTGTGTATACAAATAATATTAAAATGCTAACCAGACATAACAGACAACAATGTTTAATACCATAAAACATTTAACAATGTTGTAAATATATTACGTACAATACAGTAAAATATATCCAAGAAAGCGTAAAAAGTAGTGTTTTATATTTTTCGCTTCAGGAAATAAGCATCATCAACCAACGGAGGTAAGCTATTCAATTTAGTGGCTGGCAGCGAATAAGCATTTTATAATGAGACCAGGAAAAAATCCAATAGTTAATCGGACGAAGGGGAAAGCATTTTGATTCCGTAGATAAATGTTGTGTATTAGCTCACATGCGAAAACAGAAATCAGTGTTCGTACTGGAAAA